>NC_081410.1:157115618-157415618 GCF_030272615.1 Cryptomeria japonica
CAAATTCTCAAATCTCATTATATGGGATTTTTTTTTTTTAATCTTCTATTCTCTCATTGAGTTTATTTTATATAACTTTCAAAATAAAAGACTCGATATTTAAAATGTAGAAAAGTCTAACAAGCAAAATATTATAAACTATTCCTCTTTTTCTCTTTGTCATTCCAGTTACGTTATATATATATATATATATATTGATTTAAAATCAAACAACTAGTTTAATTAATTAATTGACTTCTCAATTTCCAACCGCATAAAGTCAAATCCAATATTAAATAAATAATGTAATTAAGTAATCAAGGCAAGTGAATAATTAAAATTTAAAATCGCTAAATGACAATAAATTCAATAACGCGAAAATCATAAATAATTAAAAATTGTTAAATTTTAATAATTTTAGGATCACAAAATTACTGATGAGGTTGTAACTAGTATTAGGCAAACACTCAACATAGTCAAACAAATGTTGGAATTTAAATACACTAAATAATAATAATTCAGTCGGTACCCGAGCAACTCAAATAAAATAACTGAATGATCAACCAACCATGCCACATATACTCACAAGTCAGGACAACGATGGCGACATGGCGAACTTGCCAAGACTAATAACAAGGACTCTACGTCAAACCTAAACCTAGTGTGTAGGAAGGGAACCAACGACATCTTTGAACCACATATTGTCATTGGGAAGAGGCATACTCGCACCTGTCAAACCAAGGGAGCTCACACCTGGTTTCCCGTGAGGAATAAGTGCCTTAGTACCTGCAAACCTGCAACCACAAACTGATACATGTGCATATATATATATATATATATAACAAACAGGTGGAGGAATGTCATAATGGCACATCTGGCTCGCAGTGAGTGATGTGAGATTGATTCCCCCATGCATACATTCCAACAATAGTCATACAATGAACAATGCATCTCACATGAATCAAAACCGGGGTTAGTATGTCCATAAAATCACAACAAAGCATGAGCACAAATCCATAATATCTAAAATCATGAAACATACAATATCTACCAATGATCATCAATGAAGCACATCTAAAAGCCAAAATACATCTATGCATCATGTGAATCCAACAAGTCTACCAAATCCATCGCATAAAATAAATGTCTAATCGAGTGTATCAAAATGAAATAATAGTCTGCTCAAGTGTGGGCATTACAAAATAAGTGAATTACAAATTAAAAGATAATATTGCACATACTCACAAAAAAGAGGATAGGTGAAAAAAAATGTAGTCCTAAAGTCTAAATGGGGAAGAATCTGAAACAACATAAACAAACAAACCACTAAGTGGTGAGAGAAAGAGTAGTAGTCAAAGTGGGGGAGTCATGTTCATCTCACTTGCCCCATACAACAATGGGGTCTAGAGACATCAGGGGACTCCCATCCATCATTTTCATTTTCATCCTTTATCCTTTGTTAGGTGGCCAGGTGTGATGAGAAGGCTATATAATATGAAGAGTTAGATGGAGGAACTTTCTAGTGCTGGGCCAACCATTAAATACATAGCTAAGAACTCGGGGAAGAAGTAGAGTAGTGGCAAGTATATCAAGATCACCCATTAAGACTGGTCTCCAACTCTTATTATCTGTTGAACACTATATTTGAAATAAAAAAATCTTCCCAAAGGCGTGAAAACTAAAAGATTATCGGCCAAAATATCATATCGAGCATCTCAAAAAGAGTTTCACCGAAAGAATGCTTTCATCGAAATAGAGCATGACGTGTAAAGCACTACGTAAAGATGTCTTCGGCGGAATATCACTTTCAATAAATGAAGGAAGCCGCTCATCGATACTCCAGTTTCATCGAAAAGTAAAAAGCAAAAAGCAAAAAGTGATTTCGAGGAGATACAATTGCCAAAGAAATTCAAAAAGCATTCATCGAAATGCAAATCTCATCGATAACATTTTGTCGAACAAAAACAGAGGGGTTTTATTGATAAAGGGGATATCGAAGAAAAAAGACTTTCGAAGAGCTTGCATGAACTTTCATCGAAGAACAGAACTCATCGAAATATGATTTCGATGAAACTTGCGAATGACTTATCGAAAGAAAGTTCATCGAGGAAAAGATGATTTCGATGAGACTTGAAAATGGTTTTTCGACATGGGCTATTCGTCGATGAAGTGATATCGAGGAAAGTGAGCTTTCAATGAAAGATCAAAGTATTCGGCCGAAGACAAGGGTTTCATCGAAAACTCGATTTACGATCATTTCAGTTGAATAGTACTTCCCGCGAAAGAGTTAAAAGCCCAAGTGAGGAATGTCACATCTGCAATTAAGTTTAAACATTTGAATAGCCGTTATAGACGCAAAGACATTAACTGTGCACAAGTTGCCCATGCAATTATAGCTGAACTGACTGAATCTTCATAAGAACCAGATTGATGCCAAGATACTGAAAGTTGCAAGGAATTTGCTGAAGCTCGTGAACAACAATCAGAAGACTTAGACAATTCTCCAAGTAAGTGTGATTTCTCGTATTTGCTGAAATTATGGAACCTTCTTCTTCTTCTAAAAAGAGTAGAAAAGGGAAAGAATTAAACCCTGAAGAGAAGCCCAAAAGGCAGAAAAAGGAAGGTAGAGCTTTGACTCAGGATTTGCTGGACCAGTGCCCGACATCCAGTGTGAGGTCTAAAAAGATCAAGAGTGAAGAAGAAGGATTGGAGGATAGGTTTGAACATCTGGGAGACATATGGACAGAAATCAAAGGACATGAGTTGTTCTTGTTTAGTTACAAGAGAAGGGATGCTCCTAAGCCCATAAGTAACCTATGGAAGAAAAACTTAGGGAAATTGGTAGTCCCGAATGTATTTGTGGATGTTGAATTAATGAAAGCTCTGGTGGATTGCTATGATCCGAGAACCAAAACCATATGCGACTACCAAGGGAATCCCTTGGTGGTGATTAACAAACAGACTATTGATATGGTATTTGATCTAGACTGGGAAGTAGAAGAGAAAATTGATATGCAGAAACTGTCGCGAGAATTCTTTAGCTTGGAAAACATCTACAGGACATGGAGATTACCCATTCACCGGTCGAAAGTGGGCGGGTCCTTTGTTCCATTCAGCAAAAATGACAAGGTGCCATTTGATGTCAACCAATTCCATCCGTATTTTAAGTATACATATTATGTTGCAGCCCAAGTATTAGGCTTAGAGGCTCATCCTCTCATGGATATTGGGGTTATGGTTCTGTGTGCTGATTTACAATCGAAAGACCCTAGGTCATTTGATTATGCCACTTATGTTGCAGATGCCCTAAATCATGGGTTGGAAAAGTTGAAAGGAGACCTTGTGAATATCCATTTTTCATTATACCATTTATTGATGCACATTATTCTTTATTGTGGACAAGAAATCAATTTCTGGTCAAATGATTTCTGGATCAGAGCTTATGATAAGAATGGTTTGAAGAAACCAGTTCAGTTATGGGTTTCTGCATGGGATCAAAGATTCATGAACAACCAATACTGGCACTTTCAGGAATATTTTGTGAAACCCCTTAGTGCGGCCTTTGGACAACATAGAGATTATACTTTGTCCCCTGAAATTAAGAGATTCCTCAGGCCAAAAAACTTCTCTCCAGAGTCCCAGATTGATCACAACTGGGGTGACTGGTATTGCCACAATAATCATACAGAAATCAGGGTATTTGGGTATGAAGGAAAGCCATACATGCTTCCAATTACCGTACCAAACAGGGTGGCTAGCCTGGAGATTGTGAGACAATTATCTACTGTCAGTGCCAAACATCTTACGGATTTTGGTAAACAATCCATTGTTCCAGGGTTATTGGTTTTTTCTGATTTTATTGTTAAAAGTTCAAAAAGCTATCATTTACTTCAAAATAAATTAGATTATTATGGCATGACTCTGGGTGATCCTAGAGAGAACTTTGATCTTGAGGGATATATAAGAGCTGCCAGGGCGTCACAAAAACTAAAAGCCGGAATACATGTGGCTAAAATGCCAGATGACTTAATCAAGAACCTTGAAAGGGAAGAGGCCAGGGTTTTGAGAGAAAGAAGTGAAATGACTTGGGAAGCCTTCAAATGGAAAAGAGCAAGGGGGATGGTGGATGGAGACTTGCTTGGAAACCTCCAAGACCCTTTGGAGATAGCTAAAAGGCTACTTCAACATGAAGTAGAGATTATGCATAGAGTGCCCCCACAGTTCCTTCATTTTATCAATACTGAAAAGGATAGTCAACCACTGGCTCACATGTCACCGAAATCAGCTGCTAGCAGCATCCCTGCTGACTCTCCTAGAGAAGATTATCCCCCGGGTTTTGAACAGATGTGGATGTGGACACTGGTGAATTCAACATTAAAGATGTAGTTGACATAAGGATGACAGAGCATGAGGACTTTGTTGCTGATGACAGATTCACCTCTTCGAGGGAATTCCTTTCATTCTTGTACCAGTATAAAGGGGCCCATGTGAAACGAAGCATGGATGGAAGACCAGAAGAAGAACAAATGAAGAGACTACAGGATGAAATCGATACCCTCATGAAAGATATGACCCCTGAGAAAGGGAGGAAAATATTAAAAGAGGCTGGTGTTATCATCTTTTCTGGTTGGGACATAAATTCAGCACTTCTGTTTGACGGATTCTTGAAGAAACAGGACTTGAATCAACAAGTGTTGCCTCAAGAGGTAGATAAATTGTTCCTAGGCTCCGGGTATGATCCTGATCAAAAGGCTCTCCTACAATGGGCATTATATCCGAAGGGAAAAAGGCCAATTATTGTGGATATCGAAGAAACCTTTGGACACCTCATGATTCATCAGGTTGGAAAGACTGACCCTAGGGTCATTGCAAAGTTGAACCTGGATGTAGCCAAATTAAATATGGATCAGACAGAGTTTTTGGTCAGGGAAAATATTACCTATAAGGGCTTGTATGAAAATCCTAAAGAAGAGAACCAAAAGTTACAAACGAAAATATTACAACTTGAGACAGGGACTCCCTTGAATGAATATGCCTCATATCCCACAAGACAGAGCTTGGATGATGTTTCTGATGCTCTATATTGGAAGTATCAAGCAGATACGGCTACCAAACAGTTAAATAATATCCAGCAAAAGATGGATAAACTGGTTAACGACATCATTGAACACCGATTCAACACCATGCTTATACATGTCGAATTTTACTGGAGGGTGTACACTGGAACCATAAAAGCATTAAGAGAGAATGAAAGGTTAAAAGCACGATTGCATGAGGTAATAAGCAGTGTTGATGTGATGACGCCAGAGGAGAAAGCTGAAGGGACTTCATATATAGAAGGTCATGTTAAATTCAAAGATATGCTAAAGCGAGATCTTAAAGAATTGGATGATGGGAGCCCTATTGGAATGCCCTCATTCTATAAAGAAGGAGGAGTAACGTCTATGGAAGATTTGCGAAATGAGCTTGTAAACATCAAGGATCGGGCTCTGTCAAGATTGGACCGAAGCAAAGACATGGCCCCTACCGTCAACCAGATGATCTTCGAATACCTTTCACAAGGAGAAGAATTGAAGAAACAGAGTGTTAAGATCAAGACTTTCAAAGAAGATGATTATATTCATCATTTAGGAATTCTTAATCTCTTTTTACTTAAGTTTGTTAGGAATATTCAAATTAACAATTAGTATTTTGAAAAGACACGTCTTTTCATAAATGACTTTTGCTCTCATATATATGTGAGAGAGGTTTTTGTAATATGGTAACAATAGACACATAGGAACAAGATAGCAATGTATGCCAACCTGTAAGTTTTCTATTATACAAATTTTGATGGAATACATGCTATGATCGGTTGTTTTTGTTTGCGTATGTGTTGTGGATTATTTCATTTTGTTTTGGCAATCGCTTGTGATATTATCTAAAGAGATAAGGTTATTCATATTCTTGGAATGAAATTTATGTTGTATGTTATAAGATTGAAATAAAAGTTCTGCTTGCGAATTATAATTGTTCTTCGCAGTACTTACTTGAATGGTCCCTTAAAGGTAGGGTTAAATTCATTCAAGCAACTTATGATATAAGCATTCAATTGATCTCAAAAGAAATAATAACCGACAGGTCCATAAAGGGGTGGGTTAAAAAACTGTCTCACAGGTCCGCACAGTAAGTCCTAAAGAAAATATAATGACTCTGTAGCCCAAACAGCGAAGAAGGCACTAGCTATTTACAGATTACACTTATCACCATACTCATCATATGTTATTTTAAAGCAACAGGAGTAACTAAGTAAGAAACATAGATCGAATAGCTTCTATAACAATCTTGAACTCATCTGCTATATCTCCATCCTAGGAACTTATGCCATTTTGAGATAGGGGGAAACCAGATCAGGACACTTAATCTGCTATAAAAAGCACCGGTCATTAAAAGACAACTGGTGAATAGGTATACCCGCCTAGGTCCTGCAGAGCCTGAAGCGAGAGAGTTAACAACCAAACAGGTTCACTCTACATGTTGGCCAAGTCAATTGGAGGGTTTGATCATAGGAGTTGGCATTTCCTTAGAACCTATCCAATCTATTGATTTGAGACCCAACATTATCAAAGGATACAAATTTGGGAATGAGAATCCCATTCTTCATGGGCAAATTGACTACATCCTTGACTAAAGCCATGAGATGGAGAATGCCTCAGTTAGAGCATAAGTTAGAGGGTCTTTGGAAACAATTCATGATGCATTTCCCTAATGATCTAAGAGTACTTAAAGATGCACCATGTGTAGCACAACCTTGTTGGCTTGCACCCTTCTTTGCATAATCAAAAATAAATCATTGCCTTGGTATAAAGAGACAAATTAGGATCAACCATATTTATAGAAGATAGAGCAAAATTTCTATCCTTTCACATGTATAAAAGAATTTCCACCTTGAAACTATTCTAAATTTTAGTATACTTTAGGCAAAAAAAGCCTAAAGAAATCATGAATCCAAGTCTATGTAGCTTGAGCTCTGGGACAAAATCATAATAAGTGTTTGAAAGACTCTTAATGATCACAAGATACACATTGAATATTTTTTCATCCCAATATCACTTAGTCTAAAATCAATAGGAATGACTTGGAAAAGAATACATCGAGAAAATTGAGCAAGATTCGATTTTAAAATAGCATACCAAATCATATGAAACTTGCATTGCTAAACACCTAAAGAGGATTGCAAAATCCATCTTTGGTTTAAGATAGGTTTCATAAGCAAGTGAGGAGAGAGCCAATAATAGCACTTGTGAGGTTTTTAGTTACAAAATGGTGTGTCATAAAACTATTTCCAATTTTTCTACTAATGAATCCCAGACTTATGATAGTATTTGCAGGAACAAAGTTAATAATAGCTTGGAAGGTTTTGAAGTCTCAATTGGCTAGATGAAACTTATCTTTGGCTTTAGACCAAGTAAAAAAAATCTTGTTAAATTATTTTAAAAAATTGTTCAAAAGGGTCTTGATCTCCTTCTCAAAAAATGTTAAGGCACAAACCCAAGTGGTCTTAGTGAAACACCAAACATGACAAGGTATAATAGGGAGCCATCGTAGAGATTGCTAGTTAATTGAAAGCCAAGTGAAAAATTTGTGGTCGTTTCAAACCAACTAGGGTTTTATGGTTTCACGTGCTCTCTAAATAATATCCAAATTTGAATAGGTTCCTTGATGATGAGAAGGGTATATAGGCCAATCCCTTTCTAGACTCATTTTCCGTAGGGAACGTTGAAGAGTTGTGATAACACATTAATAGTTTTTAGGCCTCATTACCTTCTATAGCTTGGATAATTCATTTGGAATACAAGGTTAGAATTTGTCACTGAATAGAAAGTTGGTCCAACCCTCCAAAATGCAAGGCAACAATACTCCCACACAACTCAGTTGAAACCTGTATGGTTCTTAGATGAATCCTAACAGAATTACTAGAGAATATATTCTAGATTATAATATGAGGATTTAAAAGAGACCCAAATTGAGTAATAAATATGATTAATAGCCAAAATCTTCAAACAAATCTAAAGTATCCTCATTAGAGAGAAAGGCTTTGTAATCTAATAGCTCATATTTTTTTCTTTTTTTTTGAGATAACAACCTACCATAAAGAGGATGGGAAGCTAGAAAAGATAAATAATTGCCTAGGAATCTAAAAATTTTCCCATGGTCAATCCAACTCCACCTAAATGTGTTGAGCCAAGGTATAGGAGAGAAATATTGCTCACGACACTAAGTTTTCTACCATTGGATGTTGAAATTTGATTGTTTATAGAAGATATCCAAACAATGCAGGGCTTGTTTGATATTGCCTTCATCTTGCAAGAGAATAAGAAATGATTCTTCAACAAAGTTCTCATTCTCTAATTGAGCTAAAGAATTACGAAGAGAAATACCTTTGACCAAATTTTACAGGATAGAATTGGCCAAAAGATATTCAAATCCCTCAACAATAAGCACATAACAAGTAGGGGCTAAAGGACATCCTTGAAAGATGAGCCATATAGGTCCATTGATATTAAGATAAATGGAAAAATTACCAAAAATTATTCAAAGTGACTGAGAAAATTGTGGGCCAAATCTTAATGCTTTAAATGTGACTAGGATAAATCATAGGCTTTAGAAAAAGTTAATTTTAATAAAACAAAGTCAATTTTAATAAAACATTGTATGTTGTTGTGATTTCTAGGCCCATTTAATGCCCTCCCAAACAACAAAATTATTGTCCAAAATATTCTTGGACTTGATTAAACCAATTTGTTTAGGACATAAAGTCTATGGAAGGAGATGACACAACTTTAAAGAAATATCATTAGTGATGATATTATAGAATACGTTAAGAATAATAACTGGTTTCCAATTGCAGATATATTTTGGATCTCCAAATTTAGGTATGAATTTTATGTTTCCTTTGTTTATAATATTACCTAAGGAATCAACATGAAAGGGTTCAAGGTAAACTATATAGAGATCATCACCCATCAACCCCCAATGAGCATTGTAAAATTTGCAAGAAAACTTGTCACGTCTAGGAGCTTTATCATTGGTCATTTAAAAAATCATTTCTTGAAGATCAACAATAGCAAGAAGTTGATTACAATGGACTTATTAAGAATGAGAAAGCTTGCAAAGGACAATCCTAAAGCATTGTTGTAAATAATCATCTCATTCTAGGGAGTTTAGGCTTTGAACACCTACTCATAATGACAAACGACACTTGGATAATAACAAGAAGCTCAGTCAAGAGTTGGTGGCCATTTTTAATTTTATTAATGGCTTAGGAAGTATGACAAGCATAGAGAGCTTGAATATTTCCTTGAAAACATGATCTCCCACTTTGATCCCATGCAAGTGAGCTATAGTCTAAGAGCCTCTGGCTATATGGCTATCCACAATTTTCTTTTATCAATGAAGCTTGACCACCTACATTTGAAAAGAAGGCACAAAGGGATGAGCACCAAGGTTAGTAGTAAAATAGAGTTTGAGATCAAATGGAAAAATAAAATATTTTATGAACATGGAAAGGATTTTTCTTAGATATGTATTCACCTATTTTTTCAATGTTTGTTTGCTTGGTGGTATCCTATTCACTAGGGAAAATTATTTTTCCTCTATCAAAGAAACAGCCATAAATAAAGGGTTGAATTTTGTGATTTTAAAACCCAAATTTAATATATAGAGTATATTTGTCTTAAAGATTTATTTTCAATCATGGAATAATCTATATTTCTTTACGATTCAATATTTTCTTATATTGTTACAATGAAATTCTTTCCAATATGATTTTGTGAGTTTGTAACTTGTTTGTGACTTGTGATCAACATTTTATATTAGGTTTTTTATGAGTAAGTTTGATGGTAATTAAATCTCTTGCTTTTAAGAAATTTGAGTATTTTTATTATTTTGATGAATCTTGATTAGTTTAAGGTATTGTGGTATTTTTGGTGTTGTTGATGTGTTGTGAAAGTGAAATTATTTTGTTAAGCTAGATGGCTTATAGTTCTGGGTCTATACTTATGTGTCAAACACAAAAAATAATCTAAGAAGAAAATTATTACAACTTTATCTTTGTACTTCATACTATTAGATTATATTATGAACTTTAAGAAAAATTAATAGATGGAGAGGATGTGGGAATGTCTATATGGGTTCAAAATAATTTCCCCAGACACAACAAGAGCTTAAAGGGTGTTGCTTTTGAATTGGATTAGTGACTTCACTTGTATGATAGTTAATTGGATTGTAGTGTTTGCTATCAAGGAGGGTACCAATGAGGATGTCATGATAGAAAATGATATATGGGAGTATCGCAAAGAGGAAAAATTAACTAACAAGTATGAGTTACAAGTTATAAATGTGATAAATCTAGGCATATTGCTTGAAATTATGAAGTAGAAAAATAACTAATCTACGAGTTTTTCATTACAAAATGGATGCATGACTCTTTTAGCTATCCTAGGGTTGCCTAATACTATAAAAATATGAGTAGAATCAAGATAGAAGAATTGTTAAGATCTAATGCTACAAAGGTCACAAAATAGTTAATGCACATACCGAAGAGGAGAAAATGTGAGAGTGTGATGCAAAATTATTCCCCGAGAAGCAAAGGTGTTTATGGTGTAAACAAATAAATTGGTTTTTAAATTCTACAAAGGTGTGAAAAAGATATAAAATAATTGAATTGTATACTACAAAAGAAGAAGCTAAATGACTTGGTGTGAGAAGAAAACTATGAGTTGTAGTAACCACTTTCCAAGGGACTTTAACATGGATAGGTAAGGAAAAGAAAATAATAAAAGAATTATAAAGCAAAAATGATAATTTTATAACTTATCATCCCATGTAAAAACATGGAACCAACAGAAGAAGAAGAAGAAGAAGAAGAAGAAGAAGAAGATTCATTAGATAATAAATCTCTATTTTCCTTTTCTCCCTTGAGCAAACGTTGTTTAAACTTATCATCCTGTGTAAAAACACGAAACCAACATAAATCTCTATTTTCCCTTTCTCACTTGAGCAAACATTATTTAAACTTATCATCCCGTGTAAAAACACGGAACCAACGTTCACTTATCACCAATTGGGAATATAGTAATACATGTATCAATTGGATACCAATTTCTTGAAAGCGTTTGAAATTTTCAAAACAAAAATTTCTTCCATTTTAATGTTAAGAGGTAAATCGTCATCGTTAGTCTGAATTTTCATTCCTAGGGCTATTTTTCTCACCTTTTTAAGCTTTAACATTTTTTTAATATTGAATTTTAGGTCCCTTGTTGAAGAATAAGTAAGATAAATACTCTTCACGAGTTCTTTAGGAACAAAAATTTCTCTTCGTTCAAAATCAAAGTGCTTATTTAGAAAGAGAATACTCATGGGATCCCAAAGAAATTGACGAGCTAGATAGATTACTGGTGTATTTAGAGCAAAAAGGGAGACAAATGTCCAACTGAATCTAATTAGTATTTTATGTTGAACATCTAGAATACTAAGAGGGGAGGGGTGAATCCGTATTCCCTTGAATTTAATAAAACTTTTAAACAGTCATCCACATAACATAACTTAGTTGTAAAACAAAAAATGAATAGTAAGCAAAAATAGAGTACACCACATAACACAAGGATTTATACGTGGAAAACCCAAGATGGGAAAAACCAAAGAGATGATAGCTCTCAATATTATGTAACCGGTTATAGTAATACACGGTGGCTCACTACTAGATGGACTCACTATCCAAAATATAATGACTGACTATCAGAGGATTGTAACGCCCTGCTATGAGGCCCAAAGGACTAAAACAAATAAAACAATGAAAATGCGATTTAAAAAAAATAAAAAAATAAAACCATACAAATGCAAGAGTAACATATTGGTACAAGATCAAAATAAAAAAAGAACATATAATATCTAACAAGAGTCCTCAAGGCCCCACAACGATGTTACTCAAGATAACATATCCATACAACTAACACAAAAGAAACTTCTATAAATATGATAACACTGTCCTTTACAAAGGATCATAATACATAATACAATGCCATGATAAAATACATATGATCATCGGATTACATTACAAGGTATCCATAAGAGTATAATCTCCATGAGTACAACAATGGAGCGAATACATAAATATGGTATATAATGAAGGTCCTCAAATCTCCTCACGAGCCACCACGATCAAGATGCATGATAAACCAAAACCCAATGGGTGCGAATAACACTCCACCCAACCATGTGGTACCATAAGGTCCATCCCTTGTGCTAGGAGGTATCAATCAAACCCACAAGATGGAGACAAGCAAACATGGGTACTATCATGTCTCATAAGAGAACCAACAAAACTGCTCTCACAAAAGGATCACAAGACTGCCGACACAAACGAAAGTCACAAGGCTATAACCATAAGAGACTCATAAACAAATCGACCACATTCCAAAGGCCCAAACAACCCACACGAGGATAAAAGACATAAGTTACCACTAGGTATGTAACTCCCATCATGCAAATAACATAATTAAATGCCATTTAAAATAATATTATCATTATTATTTCTTTTAACAATAACATATATTATTTTATGTGTGCCAAAAACATATCAATTTAATTATTTTTTTAAAATTAATTTCTTGAGTACAATTAAATACCAAGTTAAATGTTTAACTAGTCATGTTAATTTTAATCTTGCAGCATTTACATTTAATTAATTAAACAATTAATCAAAAGTATTTAAGTACTATTTTATTATAAAATTAATCTTTTTCGCAAAAATAACTAATTAACGTAATCCAAACTCTAAGAAGACAACTGCAACAACCTACACAAAACACAAGGACGCGACCGACAATAACAAGACTAACTACGACCACAAGGATACCTGACAGGGAGGTTGTGTCTAGAATCTGACTGATATCTCCGGTTTCCACTTTACCATTGGGTTGGAGAGCATGCTTAGACCTAAAGATTTAGGTGGAGTCAATGCTCAGTATCTGCAGTTGCATAAGCAAACCGTCAAACATGTGCATATAAACCATATAACAACACACCGTGAAAGGGAATGGAAGTAATGTAGCTTGCTCATGGAGAGCAGTGTGGTGCTTTTCCCTTTCACCCAAGCACATCAGAGATAAAACACGATGTATATCTAAGCAATTAAACATTGATAAATATAATGACTAAATCCTAACATCACATATATAATTCATCTCATTAAACATCTGACTAACTGAGTATAAATGACATCACATAATCACATCATAGACATCAACATGAAATCCATCATGAAAAACATCATCAATCCTTAAAGCATATATCTACAACAAAGGTCATCTAGAGTCAAAATAGGTTAAATTGAGTCTGACCAAGGGAGGGGCATTAAAAGGATGGCTTACAACCAATATTACAAAATATGAACTATTAATATTGCATCTACCATATGCATGAGTTACAATTCCACTGAGTTGCATAATCACTTTCACATTCGTTGTACATAATCACTTTCACATTCACTATATACATGTGCATACAATGATAAAAAAATATCATATTTTAATATTTCTCAAAGCAATTGTATATATTGTTGGAATCAAGGAACACTAAGAGGGGGGGTGAATCAGTGTTCTATAATTTTTATCATTCTTAATATGCCCTTTAAGCCACTTAATGCAAATGAATAAAAGTAGAGTGCAGAAACACAAAGCAAATAACCACAACACCATAACACCAGAATTTTTACGTGGAAACCCGGTTAAGGGAAAAACCACGGTGGGATTGAAACCCACAATATTAATATACCTTGTTAGAAGTATAATAATATTACATTAGGGGAATGCACATGCATTCAGGCACCCTTCTCAAATTACAATAAGCGTTACAACCTCAGAAGGCTCACTGCCTTACAAGATGACTACAAATAATAATTGGAATGTTTGAACTGATAAACAACATCTACAAATGCCAAAAACAGTTCTGGTTAAGCACAAAATACTCTGTTTTGAAACACTGCTCTGTTATGATGTTTTGCTATATTCCAGAGCACAAATCCTTCAACCGCGCACGTGAAACTACGCACATCATACACACTTCACACATATCCACCAATATAAAAAATGATCATATCAATTGCTCATATATATCCGCAACATCAAATTAGATCTATTTCATGTCAGCCCCAAAATGCATAACATGCAAATGAAATGTGTTACCCAAGTCAGCTCAATCCGATCCAAAATAAATTATCCACATGCTTTCTACATGAAAGCTTAACATCCTCGAACACACAACCCACCACCAAAATCAATTCGCAAGATTCTCACATGAATCTTCACACGTTACTGCTGATAAACATTGTTCTAACTAAAAACTTGTCTATCAGACCTTCCAACTCACTCAACACTCAACACCGGAGGCCATAAACCTAGAATAAGGAATATTACACGTCCTCAATGCATCTTCACAATCCGCAACACCAAATACTCAACACAATCTGCCAACCAAGACACTATACTCTGTTGGATGACCTGTTCTATCTCACCGGACCTCGCTAGACCTCAACCAATCTTCCGGTATGAATGAATTATGAACTACGGATTGGATATATAACCTAAGTTGCCATCAATGACAACATCTGAACAATAATGCAGTGTCTCTTTCCAACAATCTCCCCCTTTGGCATTGATGGCAACACTTAGTGAAAAATGATTGTTGGACCAAAACCAAAATAATGTACACTACAACAAGAATCTATCAACTGGACTCCAAGAATTAGAACTCCCCCTAAGATCAACATTTTTCACTTCTCTACACTCCCCCTTTGACATCAATGGAAAAGGTAGGGTCCTGAAAACCAAAAATTCAAGCCAAAAATACTATACACATATGTACACATAGTCCTTTCATACTCACAAAATTTGAAGATGCCTGCATAAGAATTCTTCAAAGAATTTAGGTGGTTATCCCAGTCCTTCTTGAGACATTTCAAAATTGTTATAAGCCTGTTGAACAGGTATGCAAGTGCCTCTGCTGACTTGAGATATGTTGGCTCCTTGGATTTCATGGTACTTTGGGCATCTTGCAGAGCACTAAGCATGGCATCCAACTTGGGAGTAATGTGGCTCCTAAGTTCACAGACTCTGCCAATTATTTTTTCTTTTTCCTGACTCAAACTCCTGAATTTCTCAAGTAAAGCTATTACTTGGTCTTCATGGCTACTCATGGAAACTGGTAAGGGATCAAATGACTGAGACATCTGGAAAAGTTGATTCTTATGCTCTTTAGCCTTTTTCTCTATGTCCATAGTGAATTTAGACAATGATAAGCATGATTTATAAATGTTTCCTCCCTCGGATAGTGCATCCTAAATGCCCTTTACACAAGTATCCAGAGAGACTTTGTCATCAACAATCATCCTCATTAGTGTCTGGAGCCTTCTTGCATTGAACTCATTACAGGCCTTCTCTTCAACAGATTTTTCAAAGGATTGAAAATGATTGTCCACGAAGTTGATTAAACTTTTCAGATGCCCAGATGGAGTGTCTGAAGTGTCCTTTTGAAATGATGGCATGAGTATCTCTAGAACACCGGATGCCATGGTAAGCAACTCACTATCCTCTGTGTGAGATTTCAGCAAGTCCTCACTAGCTTTGACTTAATGGTGCAGGAGCACCTAGGTCCTAGTTTCGTGTTTTTGCAAATTTTGGCTTGTATTGACCCTAGCCAAGTCGGTAGTAACTAAGGACTCCGGGAGGGTCCAAG
Source organism: Cryptomeria japonica (assembly GCF_030272615.1). NCBI lineage: Eukaryota > Viridiplantae > Streptophyta > Pinopsida > Cupressales > Cupressaceae > Cryptomeria > Cryptomeria japonica. Next base: position 157,131,372 of record NC_081410.1, read on the forward strand.
AGTGAGTATTTTGTCAATGTAGTCCTTGGTGGATTTCATTTTACCTAGGTTTGCATTTTTGTGTAAATAGTGTGTTTTAGAAGGTTTTTGGCCTTTTGGTTGGTCAAAAGTGTAAAATGTTGTCGTAAGCCTTAGAGAGGATAAAATAGGTCTTAGGAATGTTTTAAATGTCACATGTGATGACTAGACATAGGTCTCTTGGGTTGGAGAGATCAAAAGTGGAAAAAGCACAAAGTTGCAAAAAGTTGTCATGACAACTTTTGTCCTGAATTTGGTTAGCATTAAAGCTAGGGCTTTCCCAACACCATGGAAGGACTCCACACATGGGAAGGATATATAAACCCTCTCTTGCACATTTATCAAGGTTGGTGTACTTGTATTTTGGAAGCAATAATCAAAATACAAGATTTTGGATTGCACTTTTCATTGTTTTTGTCAATTTTTGCATTCTTTGAAGGTTTAATGGATTGAATCCATGAATCCAATGATGGATTGAGGTTTATTGGTGTTTTAAAGGGTATTAGTTTCATTTTAAATATTTTTATTTAGCATTTACTACTGTTTAGGTGATTTGATTCACAGGTAGCCAGTTTTGGCTTGTAATTAGCAGTTTTTGCTAAAATGGGTGCCCCATAAAATCCCACCGTGTGTTCATCACGAAATTTTGGGAAATGGTAGAAAAACCATTTTAAAGTGTACATATGAAAGGAGAAGGTCTGAAAGTGTCATTTGATATTTTTAGCATCTTGCCCTAGGTGAGCTTAGGAGCAACTCGGCTAGAGTTGGCAAGATGAAAAGTTAGCACAAATTGCAGAGGTGAATATAAATGAAAGTCCCAAGCTTTTTGGAAGTTTTAATAGGATAGTAAATGTTTTATTGTGCAGGAGGAAGCCTTGAGAGTTCCATTTGAAGGTCCAAAGACAAGATTTACTTGCTGCTGCCAGTCAAGTGCCTAGAAGCCCTTGAAATTCTCATTTTGGGGTTTGTGTATGCAAAGAAGTGTTGGAAGCTTAAAACCACTGAAATCCTTTGGGTTTGAGTGAATATTTGAAGAAAATAAATTTTAGCTTGGGGGTCCTTTGGATATTTTTAGGCCAAGACCTCAAAAAACGGTTCTAGGAGGCCTAATTGGGGCTCTTTCCTTTGTAGCCTTTTCTAGAATAATTTTTGAAATCGATAAGAAACCTTTGGATTGCAAACCACAAATGGACCTTTAAACCATATAAAAATATGAGAGAATAACCCTCTACACCTTTGCAACATCTCAAGACCATTGGAGGGCAGTTTGATGAATTTGAGCCAAGAAGCCATCATTGAGCATATTGGAAACATAGCAAGTTGGTAGGGTTCCTAGCAAGGACACTTGAAGAAAACACCTTGGAGTGAGTAAGAGAAATCCCTAAAATATATTGAGAAGGACTTGTAGGTCTAGAAAGCAACTAGGCCTGGTGAGTTGGTGAAATTGAGCAACATCAACTTAGTGAACTGTTGAGCAGGCTAGGTGAACTCTATCACTTGAGAAAATGTAGCCAATTTGAGCACCTGGACAAGGGACATAGAAGCTAGGTTTATGGGGCCTTGAATGAATTTTGGATCCTCTACATGAATCTGCTTCCCCTTCACTGATTCCTCAGTTTCTCTTGCCTTAGCTTCAACCTTAACCTCCACATTTTCCTTTTCTGCATTCTTCTCAAGAACTGAAGGGTTATTTGCATCAACCAGAGGGTTATCACTCTTGTCCTTACCCTCATCTTCTTTCCTTTCATCCGCTTCACCCTAGTCATTTGCATCTTCATCTCTAACTTTTTCTTGCACATTAACTTCTGTCTGAACTTTTGGGACAAAAGTATCATCCATTGTTTGCTCGTCTTGTGATGGCATGTTATGAGATTCTGAATGATATTCTTCTTGTCCTTTTACATGATTGACTTCATACTGGTTATCTGACAAAACTTTTGTGATTTTTTTTTTCTTTTGCAACCTCATCAATTTTCCCGAACATGATTTTTTTCACTCTGTATTTACTCCTGAATTCATTATTTGCTAACTGAAGTAATTTTTCTATTGACTTAAATTAGGTTTCAAATTACCCATTCCATCAATCATGTGTTTTATGTATAATTTCATCATTTGAACACTCCCAACCTCCTTAATGTTATAGTGGATGTAAGCTCTAATGTCTTCCACATGCAATACTCCATATGGGACTGATGAAAAAAGTACCACTGAGATCATCTTACATTGACTTATATGGATGCTTCTTAGAATTAGGTCTTGCCCTTTTTGTGACATCTACTACCAACGAGGTCGCAATTCCAGAAGATTCCATATCCAAAAATTTAATCTTCAAACTGAAAAAGTGTTAACCAATAAATACCTTTCAATCGAATGCAAGATTGCATGACAAATCTTATTTTCGCTCTAAATCTCTGAAAATTTTGCTTGACTGCGCTCTTCTACTCTCTCACTTCAAATGCAAAGTGATAAATGAAGGGTTAATTCTCTTTTTATCCTCTAAATACCTAACTTTTAGGTATAATAAATGCTCTTAACCCTAACTCTTCCGGATACCCTGCATACAGACAGATCTTCAAGAAATCTTTTGCGGATCATTAAACACTTCTAGAAAACCTTCCACTAAGTTAGCGATCATCAAATAAAAAATTTGCAACCTATCAGAACCAGGTACGGATCTCCAACAGGGGGTTTGTGAGCTTTTCATGAAAACCTCCCCCTAAGGCCGAATACCTTAGCTTAGTTATCGGATGAGGTTCCAACACCGAAATTAGGTGCGGACCCATTCACTGCATTATTATCACTCTTATTCACCTAAGTCTTCTTCATTTGATCTCTAATCTCATCAACTTTTGATTTTCCCTTCTCATTTGGCTTCTCATTCTTATTATTGTCTTCTTGACCTCTCCTATTCACATTTTTGCTTCTACAATACTTAGCAATATGATTGGATTTGTAGCGAGAATAGCAAATAACATTTCCTTGTCTAGGTCTGAAGTTCATCTAATTTCCCCTTGGTTTGCACTAATTAGCAACATGTCCAAACATACCACATGCATAACATATGCCATTTCTTCTATTCAAAAGGTTATTCATCCCACTTCTGCATACACTTTCCTTATGACCATACTTATTGCATTTGAAACATTGACTGGTAAAAGATGGACCATTATTGATCATCCTATTTCTGCATTGACTAGCCATGTGACCAAATTTATTACATACAAAATAGTTACCATTGAACTTATGAGCATTAGGTTGTCTTACTAGAGGCCTTCTTGAATTCTTCTTCTGCTACGCCGATTTGGAGCTTTCACCTTTCTCAAATCCAAGACCTTGAGTATCATTAGGATTCTTCTGACTTGCAAGCATCTCATCAAGCTTGGCTGAGCCGACCCATAACTTCTCCTTATATTCATTTGCAACATCAAGATTATATATAATAAGAATGATCTGCCTTTCAAAATCTTCCTCATGTTGTCTGGAATCTTGCAGATCAAGCTTCAGTTGTCCATTCTCATTCTCAAGTCTGTAACATTCTTTAGATTTGTCTTTAAGGGACTGAGTAAGATTTTCCTCATTCTTCTCTCTTTCTTCAATCTCCTTTGTCAATTTCATCACTACGAATTCCATATCATTCTTCTGGACTATATTAGCTCTAGCAAGTCTCTCACATTCTTCTGACTTTTCCTTCAAGGCTTCTTCATAAATTCCATGACTTTCTTTCTCCTTCATCTTATCAACAAGTTCCTTTCTCTTTTCACTTGACTCGTTCAACTAATCCTTCAATGATTAAATGAAGTCCTCAACATCCTTAAGGTTTACTTTCACTTGCTAGACCTCCTCTTGGGCTTGATCAAGATCCTCAAGTGCTACAACAAGTTGATGTTTAAGACTACCAAAATCCATTGATTCACTTTCCCAGATCTTCCTTAAGTTGTTAGGCTTCTTCCAAGGAACTAGGCTCTGACAACAATTGTTGGAATTAAGGAACACTCAGAGGGGGGGTGAATCAATGTTCTACAATTTTTATCATTCTTAATCTGTCATTTAAATCACTTAATGCAAATGAATAAAAATAGAGTGCATAAACACAAAGCAAATAAGCACAACACCATAACACCAGGATTTTTACGTGGAAACCTGGTTAAGGGAAAAACCAAGGTGGGATTGAAACCCACAATATTAATATACCTTGTTAGAAGTGTAATAATATTACATGAGGGGAATGAACATGCATTAAGGCACATTGCTCAAATTACAATAACCTCGGAAGGCTCATTGCCTTACAAGATGCTTGCAAATAATAATTGGAATGTCTGAACTGATAAACAACATCTACAAATGCCAAAAATAATTCAGGTTAAGCACAAAATACTTTAATCTGCAACACTGCTCTATTATGATGTTCTGTTATATTCTAGAGCACAAAGTCCTTCAATCGTGCATGTGAAACTGCGCACAATCACTCATACACACTTCACTCATATCCACCAATATAAAAAATGATCATATCAATCGCTCATATATATTTGCAACATCAAATTAGATCTATTTCATGTCGGCCCAAAAACACATAACATGCAAATGAAACGAGTTACCCAAGCCGGCTCAATCTGATCCAAAAAAATCATGCGAACCAAAACAAATTGTCCACACACTTTCCACATGACATCTTAACATCCTCGAACACACAACCAACCACCAAAATCAATCCGCATAATGAATCTTCACACGTTATTATTGATAAACACTATTCTAGCTGAAAACCTATCTACCAAACCTTCCAACTCACTCAACACTCAACATCGGAGGCCATAAACCTAGAATAAGACATATTACACGTCCACAATGCATATCTGTGATCCGCAACACTATATACTCAACACAAATGATCTGCCAACCAAGACATTGTACACTCTGTCGGATGACCTGTTCTATCTCACCGAACCTCAATCAATCTTTCGACATGAATGAATTATGAACTGCGGATTGGATATCTGGCATAAGTTGCCATCAATGACAACATCTGAACAACAATGCAATGTCTCTCGCCAACATATATATTAAGCTAAGTATTCATGAAGTCGACTCCGTTGGTGTAAAGGTTAGCCCAAAAACCTTTACACGCTACAACTCAACAGATCTTATCATACCAGAGAAGATGGCCAAAGAAAAAAAAGAGCTTCTCCATGCATCAAGCAATAGATGTGATTAATCAAAGCTAATATATTTTTCATGATTCCACAACAGACCAGATCAAAACTTTCATACAGAGTAATGCCGGTAAGCAAGGTATCCTATTGTTGGACCTATAATTGTGTCACAACAAAACATTAAGACCTAAAATCTCAGATATAGACGTTAGATCACATACCAAACAAGTTTCCAAAATAATACAGAGATATCTGGTATTGCAGAGCAATGTGGACCAAAAAAGAATATGTTGGACCCAAGTTGTTAGATCACAAAATCATCAATGAAATCAATGACAACATTTTAACATTTTAGCCCTTTTCATAATTGAATTGTGCCTATATCTATTAGATTCACCACTCTTTTTAATGTATTGGTCCCCTAGGTGAGATCGGTGGTTTTATTGTCTTAATTGGTGAAACCCTAATTTTACCACCATTAAAATGTTATAATTAGTTTTAAGTATATAAATAAAGATATGAGTTTTTTATGTTTTATTGAATGGGTGTGAATAATAATTCCCCCTCTAAATTTTAACTACTTGTTTTTTGTGTTAGTCCATGCATAATTAGCCCCATCTCTTGATTTTATGTCAATATCTACAATCCAAAATATCAAAGAAATCTATTTAATTAGATACACATTCACTACATAAATGTGGGTGACCTACCTAGCTCAATATATTCCTTTTGTTGCATGCCAATACTATAAAATAGTAATTAAATATGCTAAAAATTGCATTGTCAATGTTCACCACATAAAATCAATGAATGATCATGAGATTGATAAAATTTAAATGGAAAAAATAGAGGAAATATTCTATAATTCACTCAAAAAGAATGAATGTACTATATTTTCAAGTTTATTTTTGGAGTTGTCCCCCAAAAAATAGTTTTTAAACATTAAATTCAAGTATCCTCAAAATAAAAAACTGACGTTTCCTTTGGTTTTGCACAGATTTAATGATAATGTCAAGGATATTCTTAGCATGGTGCAATTAATTTTTGACCAATATAATCTAAAAGAGCTCCACCCTAAACGAGTACTTATTGCCCACAAAAATGCATATTTAAAAACTAGTTGCCACGAGATTCCCAATTTTTATAAGTCAGATAATTGAATGGATGAGTTGGTTCTTGTGAGTAGGTTGTGTTGGTGATTTGAATTTTAGGCCCCAAATCCTTAAGGTATAGTAATCTCCCAAGTGTCAAGGGTGTCAAACCTAGGAAGATCACTAAAAATCGACCACCTAGTTGGGAAACTAATGACCAATTATCAATGTGGGTAAAACCTCCTTCAATTTTGGAATTGCAAAACCAAGGGGGTTTCCTTGAGGTATTGGATTGATGATTGAATGATTGAGCACTTCCTTACATCAAACTATACCCACTACACAATGCATCTTAATATTAGTGTCACAGTATACCTATATGCTTGTTTAAAAAGTAAGGCATGACACTTTATTAAATAGATAATTTGTTACATAACTATTAATGAATGTTTTTCATGATAGCTCATTTTTGTTATTATAGACATTCAAACATGACAACATTAACATAAAAAGTTAATAAAACTTAAAACATGTTTAAGAAATGAACTATAGATGTGAGAAGATATAATCAATAATAGATCAATGCCTTCATCCATTTGGGAAACCAAGTCTTTGAATCTAATCAAATATTCAATAAAAACAACTAAGGTTCAATGCATTAATCAATACAACACAAAAGTCTAGGTTTCTCAAAAAACACATACAATCTAGGCTCTACACGTACATCCAAAAAATCCATCAACGGTTGTAGACTATTAAATGATTCTAGTGATTAATCCATGCACATACTTGTACATCTCCTTCAATATTTTGAAAATATATCTTTTAAATGCTTTGCAATAATTTTACATCCATCTCATTGGCTAACTAATAAAAAAACACATCTAGAAACATACACCATGCACAAGGAGACAGTCAATCAAGGTTGAATATAACATTGATCATTCACTCTACAATAGTTTAAATATATTATTACATACTTTGGATAAACCTAGATCATTACAATGTCAAAATATCAATACCTAGAGGTAGAATAATAAAAAAATCTTGTTCTACAATGTGAGTTTTGTCTCTACCATTCTCTCCTTCAGACCCAAAAATTTAATCCTCTTAAAAAATGAAAATATATTTTTAATATATTTCTAGTAGGAAGGTGTCCCAACTATCATAGAGTCATTAGGTACATAAAAACCCTAACGATGACATCAACTAAATAGAAGATGACAAGTATCCATTCAAAATATAATTTAAGCATGAAGAAGCATGATAAAACATTCTCTTGACCTATTTCATTGCTCTAAATTAATTTATGCATAATTTAAATGCCATAAGAAAGAGGAGATCACCCATAACATGCCAAAATTATGCTTGGGAGTTGCACCTATAAAATGCAAAATATTAAATGGAATGTGGATGCTACAAATATTCTCATATCTATTATAATAAACATTAAAATCCTTTCATAAGACTCCAAAAATTAAAATTGGGTGGTTATAGTTGAAGAAGTTGAGAAATACAACTTTAGAGATCCCAAGAACACCTGCAAGCAAAATACCTGTCACAAGAGAAGAATGGAGGCAAAAAAGCAATAATGACTCTGAAGAAAAATATTATCATTCAGAGAGGGAATTAAAAAGAAATACAATACAATCCTTATAAAAGGAGATAATGCAACCCTAAAGTTGTGCAACGCTAAAGAAACCCTAAAGGGATAATGTGTATTTAACAATTAGAATAATTATTAAATACCTACAATATTATTAAATGCCTAAGTTTAGCTTAAGTGTAGAGGATAATAGACTATTAATTAAATAAATAATTATTAGCTAATACATAATAACTCTAACACCCCCCCTTAAGATGAACTTAGGGAGTAGCTAAAAATAACTAAGGATTAAAAATGCATGTAAACAAAATGCATGAAAGTAACAATGGGTCCTGACAACTAGGCGTGATGAGGTACCCAAGTACAAAAGATCTCTCACAATTGGAGAAAAGGAGAAAACCTCATGGGAAAAAATCCTCTCCTAAAGAGAGAAATACAAGTGAAGGGAAGAAGCCTCCAAACAAGAGAATGTCCTAGAGAAAAGGAATAAAGGATGAACATAAAGAACACAACTGAAGCATGAAGCTACAAACACTGTCATCGAATAACTGTCGATCTAAAGAACTTCCATTGAAATAGAAGATGATCAGGTAGAGAAGACTGTAATCTGCATGAGTGCCCTCAAATAACACTACTCGAATCGGATGGCAAACAAAGGCAAACCACTGAACTCGAAGATGGAAAGTTGCCTCCAAAAACAGGAATGAAAGAGTGTCTATATGGTAAATGATCCATCTCACTGAAATGCATAGGTAACTAGCCACTGCATCTGCCTAGTACATAGGAACAAATATTGAATACATAACTCACTCCAACAAACCAAGGAAGCATTAGAACCAACAACGAACAAGAGAAACCCCCCGATAATGCTGACAAGGGAGAGGGGACAGGTACACTGAAATTGAATGCCAAGAAAAAATGCATGACGAAGAACCAGGATCATCGAGAGTGCAACATAAAGTACACACACATATAAAGGCTAGTGTTGTGGAAGGAACACTCACTTGACACACATCATGAGGCTAATGTCATGGAAGGAACACTCACGTGACAAAGGTAGATGGTAAACAAAGGCAAACATCAAACCCCCCCCATGACACTTTATAATGGAGTGCGAGTAAAATAAGGCACAAGATGTGCAAGATCCTAAGCATGCAAAATATAGTGGAACTTTATCTTAGTGCGTTTGCAAAAAGGAAAATGCTTACAAAATGATGTATACAATGCTCAAACAAGACAAAAGCTGGAAATACAGAAATAATAGCAAAAGATGAGTCATCCCACACAAAGAAAATGATCCCAGGAGTTGAAACATCTAAGATATTCACCATGGTGCATAGATGCAAAACACTGAATAAAATGTACCTAGATCAGAATCTAGAAAGAAGACCCATACCACTGGAAATTGCACAGAACCAGCTTTCCAATGATATCTCGTATGCCAAAAACGGAGTCTGGATGCTCAAGATATGCCTCCCGGAGTGCAAACAAGAACTTTTGGCTTTGATGTCAAAAAAATACATCAAAACAACAAAAACAGAAGATAAAACCTCCAGATCTGAAGAGAGCTCGGAAAGAGCTTTTCGACGCCTATTTGTTTGCCAAAATCCAACTCCGTTTGCCCAAATTATGGCAAAAAAATGACCCCCCTAACAAAAAGACTTTCAAGAGGGGTCTAGCGGTGACTAGGCGAAGCTGTCAGCGGAGGTGGCAGGTTGGTCAGGCGGCAGTGTCTGCAAGCGGTGGCAGTCACCGTTGATGATTACCGCTGCTATTGCTAGCCGCGATGGTGAGTAAACTGTCGGCGACAACAGTTTCAATGACTGGTGTCATGACCGTAGCAGTGCGGAGACCGCGTCGGCCTGGGCATGCCATTAAACTGCCCAATATATATATTTTATTTTTTTCTCGAAATGCGTACCCAAAAGGGGAAAAAACAAATTTTTTTTGCAGGGGCTAGAGTTGTCCAAATTGGACAAATTTTATATGAAAATGGGGGCTTTTGGGTGTTTTGAGTTCAACCATGAGGTTTGTTTGAGCCCAAAATGCCCGGAAACAAAGAAAGCACCCCAGATTCAAATAAAAAACTCTGAAAATCTTGAAACCCTAGCCTCCAAAAAATTCTTCTGAAAACAAGAATAGGCAGCAGCAGATTTGAGCTCTGATACCATGAAGAAGTTGAGAACTACAACTTCAGAGATCCCAAGAACACCTGCAAGCAAAATACCTATCACAAGAGAAGAATGGAGGTAAAGAGCAATAATGGCTCTGAAGAAAAAGATTATCATTCAAAGAGGTAATTAAAAAGAAATACAATACAATCTTTATAAAAGGAGATTATGCAACCCTAAAGAAACCCCAAAGGGATAATGTGTATTTAATAATTAGAATAATTATTAAATACCTACAATATTATAAAATGCCTAAGTTTAGCTTAAGTGTAGAGGATAATAGACTAATAATTAAATAAATACTTATTAGCTAATACATGATAACTCTAACAGTAGTAATTGTTGGGTATTAATGGTGCCTCTTAAAAGCTAGGCGAGCAAAAGCACACCATTGAGCCCAAAAAACCAATTAAAAACTCACCACATACCAAGACATGCCTTAGAGAAAATGGGCATTAAAAAAAATGTATCCCCAACAAAAGCATGGAACACCATCAAGGGTCAAGCCATGGGTTGACAATAGGAACACATATTAATTGGGCCCCAAAAATAGGTAGGGGCAATCACAAAATCCTACCAAGGTACTTCATCATCAATTCATCGAGAATTTGCCCTCAATATTACTACTTAATGAATGCCATCATATTTGGAAGAAGAGAATGCCCATATATGATGACCTAACGAGTCAATCTTGGTCAAGAATCAAGCATTGAACATCCGTTGCAATGCCTATCAAATGAAGAAAAGAATGATGAGGAAGCCAAAATTCTAACCTTTGATGGTGATGTCAATATGAAGATGAAGGGGGGATGCTAGATGTTTCTTTCTTTTCTTCTCCTATTCTAATCTAATTGAACTTCCTTGGACACCAAATAGAAACATGCCCTTTTAACTTATTTTTTCTAACCCTTGCCATTTTTAGATCTTCAATTTCTTCATGCTCGAAGTATTCTTCCATATCATTTATCCAACCAACTAATTCCTTAAGATTCAAATTTATCATATAGTTATAAATCTCAATTCTAGATATTACTAATCTTGGATATAGATTTCAATATCATGAATTAATCTAGTTCTTCTTCTTCTAGGATTTCTTCATTAAGATCTTTGAGCTCCTATTTAATCATCATTCTCATCCTCATGTCCAAGGTTTATAACTCCTCTCCTAGCCTCTTTACAACATCAAATTGGATCTTCATTTTTCTTATAATGTCTAACATTTTTCTATTCTTTTGATATCATTAGCCATACTAGACATTCTTGTTGGTGGCATCTTTTCTCAAATATGGTACAACTACCTCAAGTCGACGATCTAGTTATAAGGTTTCTACTGCCTCATAGTTAGTGCTCTATTGAAAACCACTTGCACATTGTCTTGTGTTCATGATTTGTCCACCCCAAAGGATTTAAAAACCACTTTAATACCATTTGTGCAATCACAGATAGAGAGCCTAGAGAAAGGACTATCCAACTACGAAACTTCGAGTTGACACAATAGAATTAACATAAAATAGATTTTTTTTCTCCTTGATTCAATATTAGAAAAATTTACAATGGTACATAAGCTTGCCACACATAGATTATAGATTGGCTGACAAGTCACCATAAGATTATTATAAGCTTATATAAAAAGAAATGACAAAGAATTACTACCATTCTACTACTATCACTAACCAACTCACTAACTAATTATTCCAAGGGATTTATCTAAGCTTTTGGAATGATCTTCATTGGCCATAATATATTCCAATCTCGATGTCCTGTGAAACATGTAGGTTGGCCAAAATTTGGTGATGCAACATTACGTATTGAAGAATCTCGATGCGCTTCTTATTAGAGTTTTCTTTGGTCCCATACTACCTTTATCATATGTTGGATTGAATGTTACAAGGCACAATATGGTTCACAAACCTTGCTTGATGAATTGAGTGCTAATTATTCTAAAGTATGAGCTTCTAACGTGATAACTTCATGTAATTTGATTCAAAAATTTTGGGATATGGATATGATATTCATGAGTAATTGTAGAAGTCTAGTTTTTTACCACAAATTGAAATAAGTTTATGTGGTAAAATGCAGTAAGATGCACAAAGATGCTCCCGCATCACCATCATTCTATACCATAATCTACTTAAAGGCTCAAATTTAATGCTAATTTATTAAATTCCATTTGCACTTACAAATGATTAAATTATTATTGCCTTCTTCTACCTTCACCTACTGCTAACACTTGGGCAAATATCACCTAAATATTTCTCTATTCTATAATTGCTATTATAAATTAACACTTAATGCAAACAATACTCACCATACTTACACAATTTTTTTAACTCACTTCTAAATTTCATTCCAACCAACCAAGCAAAAATAAAAAAAATGAACACCAATCTAAACATGTCTATTTAATTGCTATCTCATCAACTAATGCTCATCTTTATTTTTTTCTTTCCTCAACAATTATTTCTTATGTCCTACCTCCATTTTAGTTTTTCTTAACTTCCGTTCATCTTTGCAATTTATAACTTGTCTATAATTGCTCTTTGTTCTACCAACCTAAGCCAAACCACCTTGTTTCCCTAGAGTTATTTTGTGTATACTTTAACGTTGCATATAATTTTATGCTAGAGGTTCTTGGGTGGAACTCACAAAGAATGACATTCACCAAATGTAATATTGTCAAGTGTATTGAAAGAAAAAATCTTGGCCAAGTTATCTTCTCTCTTGTAGGTAGTCTATATGTACCTATATATTATGCAATGTGTTTGCCCTCACCAAGTTGTCATCATTTTCTTCTTTCAAATATACTTGGTATTTATACTTCACTACTCTTATGTCTTTCAAATTGAATTATGACATTCACTTTGTATAGTTGATTGCATAGGGACAAACCATTTCAAACCTAAGTTTATTGTCTATGTTGCAACTTCCGCTTCCTCTTTTCTTATCCTTTATGTGTCCAACACCAACTTCTTTTGGTAGCCAATAATCCTACGTTAATCTTGCAAACTTTTAGAAAAAAAGACTTAACAAGTGTGAGGATCAACTACCATCACTTATCTCTCCTCCTTTACAAATAATCCTTGTGCTTGCAAGCCACAAGTTTGACACAACCTCTTCCTCCTTTGCTACCCATCCTTAAACCAATCATGAAAAATACAAGCAACCATTCAAAGGTTTTCCATCGAAGAGTGGATTTGAGATAAGAAAGGGCTTGTTAGCATTCAAGAAATTCTCATTGGTCCACTACAAACCTTTGCCCAACCATATAGGTTTGACATGTTAACAATTTTTTTAACTCATGTGAGCTTCATTTTAGCTACAAACAACAACATACTAGAGTTTCTTAGAAGTAAAGACAATCTCCTCTTGTGATGCTTTGGACCAAAATTTGGCATCCTTGTCCATGACCTACTGCCCTCCAATAGACTATAGAGTGCTTATGCTATATTCTAGATTTTTACTACATTTCTTATCTTTCTATCTTTTCATCTTTAACATACACATCACATATTTCTTCTTGCTATGCTTTTTGTTTATTATGTGCTATACTTTTCAAATGGTGATGATGCCTACAAAACCCTTATTATATTTCAGCTATTAATCTTTTTTAAGCTTCAAGTTACACCATTTTATATTTTTGATAAGCATGGTGCATACTAACATAGTTTCAAAATATTTAGTCATTTATAATTTATGATTTTAAAGTTTACTCTCAAAGTATTTGATCACCTTATTTACATAACTCATAATTTAACAACTGTATAACTCAATACAATTATTTTTTAATCAAAATATAGACAAAACATTCCACTACATTTTTCCTTACATACCTCCAACCTATTCAATATAACGTAAACTTCCAATCCCATGAAACACATTATTATTATTTTTTAGCTTTGTAAGATGTTGGAGGTCACAAGGGGAACCTCCTCCACATTCAACATGTTCAACTTACAAGTCATATAAGCCACTTAATCAACTCAATTCAACATAGATCTCCAACATGAGAACGTTACGACCTTGCATTTGAGCACAACCCCATGGACCCCATTATACACATTATTACTTCCATTTATATATTGGATTCGAAAGACCTCTAATATAACCTTCAAAATTGTCACCCTTTTAGTAGGTATATATAAAGAAGAAAAAATGCTATGGGTAGGTCTCCATGCAATTGCTTAGCTTATTTTGGGTAGAGTAGCTGCTCAACTTTTTGAGCAATTTGTGGAGCAGGTGGCCCCATGGATAGTAAAATTGCTCCTTATTTTTATGCAATCCTCTTAAATCATTTTGTAAATGAAATTATTGGTAATAATTCTTGTAAATAAAAACTGTAGACAAAATGGTAGACAAAATGAAAGGAGAGGAAAAAAATATGGTGAAGCCACATGCCAATTTATTCAATAAGGAGTTGCTACTTATTTCTAGCCCCACCTTTTTTTTCCAATTTATCCTTTTTCCTCTAATTAAAAGTTTACATAAGAACACTCAAGTGGGGTGATTGTCCAATTTTTTCACATCATATACTCTACCAATATATATATATATTTTTTCCATGACCATTTAATATTCTCAAGACACATTTTACTAGAAGATGATTAAATTTAATACACATACTTCTAAACTAGTATACCTATCTTTAGAGAAATATAGGTAAAGTATGCCAAAATATATCATATTTGTTTGTTATTCCATTTAAAAAATAATTTATATTAATTTATTATTATATTATTATTAAGATATTACTATATTTTAATATTTTTATCTTTCTATTAAACTCTTCATCAAAGCAAAAAAATCTATTAAAACTAATTATTATTATTATATTATCATATCTTTATATTATTATTATAATATTATTTTGACGAAGTTAACTATTACTATGATGAAGATAAATAGAATTGATTAATAGTTAAATTAAGAGTGAGTGGTAGTTGAGAGGAGAAAATAAATAAAATATATTTTTTGGTTTTTCATACATTTATTTTAATTTAAATTATTTTTATTTAGGTAATAGTAAAACTAATTATATTTATGACGGATGTCAATTTTAATCATAAGAAATTTTTAATCAGCATATCTATCAATCTATTATGTGAAGATTAATAACTTTCAGCATAATTCTAATTATTAATTTTTTAAATAATATTAGACGTTGCTTATTTTTTGGGACATCCAATTGATTTCAAATAGAAAGTGTCCATGGCAACTTCCAGAACATCTTCTTAAAAATTCAGATTTAAAAAAAAGGTGAAATGAAATTTGAAAGCTCTAGCAGTAAAAGATCAGATTTCCAACCAGTCGGGGGATTCAAATAACATTGGTTGAGTGTCTCCAGTTGTATTTTCTTTGCGCCCAAGTAATTCACCTGTTTGTTTTTCCGAACATAACAAGATAGAGCGAGAATGCCGGTGGCCTCAATTGAATCAGGGCAGCTTTGCAAGGTATGGGAAATCAAAACCCTGGGAAAAAGCAGAGATGCCGAGGCGACGAAACTTCTCGAATCTGTGGCCAAACAGGTCCAGCCAATTATGATCAAGCGCAAATGGCGTGTCATGGTCCTATCTGAATTCTTGTATTCATCTCAACCATGTTTATGCTATATTTTCCTATAATACAGATTTGAAATCTTTTACGTTCTAGTGCATAATTTTGTTTTAAGGGTATTTTGAAGGTTTAGTTTCTGTTCAGAGGGTTTTAAAATTTACTTTCCGGAATACAATTTTGGACTTTATGACTTCCATGGTAGCTCTTATGTGAAATTTTTGGGCCGCTTTTAAAGTTGTGTAGGAATAAGCTTTGATTACGTCCTTTAGATAGCAAGCATAGGTCGCCATTGTTCGATGTTTTAAGAATATGTTTCATTTCTGCTTCCTTTATTGGCTGCAGCCCCAGCAATCCTTCACTTTTAGGATTAAATGTCGGAGGTGGTGCAGAAATTAAGATCAGATTAAGGAGGCCTAACAGAGAATTAGAGTTTTACCCTTACGAGGAGTTGGTGGGCACTATGTTGCATGAACTCACCCATAATGAACATGGTCCACATGATGCTAAGTTTTACAAATTGCTTGATGAGATCACCAAGGTAAATTTGTGTTCTTGATTTTGATGTTTTCACGGTTTAGGATTATTGAAGATTTTGATGTATGAAATAAATACCCTGATTTGAAGTGAATTTTCATATTTCAGAGGATGGTTTTCTTTCCTTTGAGAAGGTGTTTTGTCAATGGTTGTTAAACTGGATAATGGCATAGCAAACCTAGCCAAAATTGTAGAGGAATTCCCCTAGCTGTAAGGTATTGGTGAAATTATTGTGATTTTTTCATTCACATGACTTTGAAAATCCCTCCAGCAATTAGGGGCAGTACCTTGGTTCTCTTCTGTGACTAGTGTGCCTTCAGTTCCAGAAGTTTTCTCTGCATTTAAGTTACAAATTTGGGTTTCCTAATAAGAATGGGAAAGCATGAGATCAATCTAACTAGAATTTGAGCAAGCATGGGGTCTTTTGGTTGTGCTAGGTTACATACGGTTGGCCTTATGTTTCTTTTTGCAATTGACTAGAAGAGAAGGGCACTCATTGTTTTCCAAAATGAGATGATCCAGATCCTTGGGATGAGGCAGACTATGAAGATCAAAGTTGCATGGACACGGATACGGTATTGGATACGGATACAGCTATTTTTTAAGACCCCCAATATGGATACGGCTGGATACGTCATTCATAAAAAACACATACACATATATTTAGCATAGTTTTCTAAGTTATTCGAGGAGATTTTCATTACTTCAAAAGCAATATATACACATAATTGCTATATAAATAATGATAAGTTGAATTGACATTTTACAATGTGCAAAAATAGTAGAGTTGCATTGGAAGATAACCCAAAAAATGGGTCATTGAAATAGAAAAACATCTCATTCGTCTTTCTCATTTGGTGTAGGTTTTGTTAATATCATTTTTTTTTTAAATGCATCAATGAAGTTTTTGAAAATTAAATTTAGGAAGATTTACGTCAAATTTTTTAAAAACTCAAATCACATTAGTGTCTAGCATGGTTGGAAATCAAGGATTTTTAGGCATGCATGGGTACAATATTCGACGTGTATCCGGGCTGTATCAGATACGTATCCATTTTGGAAATAGGAACGGATACAGGGATACGCGTTCCTAGGGAGGGACAAAGGAGTTGCCGGCAACTTTGATGAAGATCTTGTTGCTCCCCTTGGCTAGTATGTTGTGTAGCCACTGGGACATGATTGGTGGGAGCTTCAACAACTAGAAGTGGTTGAGAATCGGCAACTTCCATTGGCTATCGTATAGGAATATTTGTAGAGGTGAAAATTTTGTTGGTTAAAGGGACCAGCTAAGTGAGGATAAAAGAGAATGAACACTAGCAAACAAAGCCAAGAAAGGACAAAGTGAAAACCATCCAGGGCGAAAGGCAAGAGGAGCAAACCACCACAAGGAGAAAGTGAAAGGATGCAGCAGAGGAGATTGCAAAAGATGGGAAGGGTAATAAAATCACACCATCCATTATAAAACCAAAGGCAGCCATGGAAATGCAAAAAGCAAACTTAATAATAGAGATAAAGCAAGCAGAGGCAAGTGGGTAGATAAGTGCTGGAACAGATGCAGGGCTCACAATTATTAGAATGCAACTGGGAGAAATTAAAAATATAAACATCTTTCTAGGGGAACAACCACCATTGTTATGCTAAGAGAGGAGGAAAAGAAGTAAGGCCAATACCAATTGACTTTCCTCTAAAGTGGAATAGAAAAGCAGCAAAATAAGGAAACAATTTGAGAAAAGTAGATGATGACCTGGAGGAAGGAAAAAGCTTGCCATTCCAGCCATTTATTACCATAAAGAAACAAACTTTACCTTCAGTGGTCCCAAGCAAAGAAAGGGATAGATTGCACTCACTTTAGGAAAACTTAAAAAGATTTGAATGAGGAGAAATTTGTCCATTATTGTCCTTAACAACTTGGCACAAAAACCAAATAACAAGGATCTTGATTAATCCTGCTTTTATCCCCTTTAAAGTTGCTAAAATAGTGATTAACGTTAAAGTTGGCCATCCAATCTGCCTTATTTCCACTTTGATGGACATAAAGAAAACAAACTTCTTCAATTTTTTAAATGAAGGAAAAAGCAATGTTAAGGTTCCTTTGGAACCTCCAATTAGCAAAGTTGCCAGTGTTTATTCCCTCTAGAATGGTTTGAGAATTGTCTTCAAATAATGAGTTTTAGGCTTTTGAATCCACAACCACTTTGAACACATAACTAAACCTTCCATTTTTGCTACATTCTTTCAGCTGATACTTGTGGCTTTAGTTCCAACTTTAATGATATTTTCCTTATTATCATGGATAATTGCTCTAGCCCTAGAAGTCTTGGGGATTAGAATTTGAGGCTTCGTCAAAATTTATCTTTTCCCATCCTAAGGGTGATGGGGACCATTTTTCGGGTTTACTTTCATCTCAACTCGGGGTGTGCTTTGGTCAAGCAAAACCTTTAAATTAGGTCAATTCCTAAGAATACCAAGGTCACTACAATTGCATTCATTATTACTTGTGCCTATGACCAAATAGATAAATTTCTTTCTGTTGCCCAAGAACTATTCCCATACTTGGTGTAAAATCTTACCTTTATTATCGAAAACCCCCTTTTCCTCTCCATCAATATCTCCAAGAGATCATATTTGGGGTGAGTCTTCACAAGACTTGAAGGATTACTAAAGAAGAGGAATAGGGCCAAGAGTCTTGATCCCAAAGTGAAAAGCTAGAAATCCAAGAGGAGTTGAAAGCAAAAAGGAATCTCCCCCAAAAGTCTCTGGCAAAGGGTTAGTGAAGAAATAAATGATCGAACTCTTCTAAATCCTTGAAACACATGGTGCATTGGCTTGGACTAGAAAAGCCTCTTTTGATTAATTGCTTCCAAGTTGAAATTTTATTGTACATAGTAACCAAAGGAAAATTGTGTTTTTAGGCCAAGCTTTTGAGAAACAAATATGCTTCTAGGGGGCTAAGTGAGGGTTACCCTTAACAATATAACAATCCTAAAGAAATTGTGGTAACCACCTTTCATAGTTTAAGCCCCGTTACCTTTGCTATCCCAAGCCAAAATATCCCCTTCCTTGCTACACCTTGGTTTAAAACTATTGAGAAGGATGCTAAATTATGTGTCAACATCCTTTGGACTAGCCAAGAATGATAGCCTTTGCAAACTCTTGAAATGACATATCCACAATCTTACTTGATCTAATAATTGTAACCCTTTTTTGTAATGTCCCCTTTTGGACTTGTCCTAGAATTCACCCTAGAATCACAAATGCAATAAAGCAAGAGATGAAATAGGGTTAGGGTTATATCTTTACCAAGTAAAATATCCTTCTTAACAAGATGATTCTTGATTTAAACCCTGTAGCCATAACCAAGGATACACACATAATAATCTCAAATCAATTAATAGACAAATTCTATTTTATTCGCTATTATTCAAACGCGTTAGGGTTTGGGGGAGGAAGCACGATAGGTCCATGCAAAGCCATCCCTGCACTAAGCCCAAGAGTGGACACTCACCCTCTTGGCCCTAGTGGTAGGCAACATGGACATCCACTCGAGGTGGTCTACTTGGTGGGGTGCTCGTATCTGCTTTCCCTATCAATGCCTTATCCCTTTAGGTCAATATTCAATCATTGTAGAGTTAGGGGAGGAGATCGTATTAGGGGGCCTTTTAATCTTCCTATCTAAGCCCAAGAGCAGATCTTTGCCCTCTTGGCCCCAGTGGCAGGCAACATGGATATCCATTTGGGGTGGTCTACTTAGATGGAGATTTTATCATTATTCCCCTTCCTTACACCTCCTTCCTTCCGTATGTGATTGGGTTTTACAAACAGATTCATAATCATGTATATGTATTTTATATTCAGCATGTATAACAGATTATATAAAGACTAGCATATAGTGCATAGATCAAACATATACCACAAAGATAATTATTAATGTTGTTAGCTGTTGGTATGAGAAATCTGGATCTGATCTATGACAGGTCCAATATTGATTTGTAATTGCTGCTTATAATGATCCTTGTCTAATTTGGGATTCTTGTGTTCTCTTATTAATTGCTGCAGGTGCCTGAATCTGTATCAATGTTCTTTTTAAAAGACTGATTGCTTGATGTCTTATAAACTGATCTATTCTCTGACGTTGCTTGGATTAATGGCCTTGTCTTATGTAGGTCATTAATAGTGAATCAGTTCTGTTTCACTCCCTTATTGAGTGCAGATCAGAGATGCTTATTTTGCAGATCCAAAATACTTATTTTTCCTTCTTTATTTGTCTTCCCTCCTGCCCCTTCCTCACGAAGTGATTTACCTTAAATATCTCTTAATAAACGAGGAGGAGTCACCACCTTCTCAAGGTATACAACTCATTAACTGAGGCCTCCCTTTTTAACCCGATTGTTGCCCTAGGAATAAACAAATGACTGTTTATGAAGAAATTGCTGCCCTCCCTAACTGCTATTGTTAAGGGAAACGAGGGGTCAATGCTGGGTATAAATATCCTTCACATATATTTCTGCCCTAAACCTGCTCTTCACCTGCTCTCAATCTGCCCCTTTTTGTGTGCTCTCATTAGAATTATATTATAATCTGTTGTCCTTTCTTCTTACCATATTTGATTTCCTTTTTGTACTACATCAAAGGGTGTGGTTTCTCTAGGAGAGGCGACCTATTTAGGAGGGGTCAGCCTCAGCAAATATTTAATTAATTTAAGTGAGTCGGCCCTAGGAATTTGGTCCTGATTCAGCCTATTGTGTCCTAGCAAGAGTTTAAATGTCCCTTTGGCGGATGTGTTCCTTTTGATCATTGACCATCTGTTCTGGTCACCTAACGATTTTAAGAGCCTCTGAGTTTTCTATTGAAATTAACATTCAGCGCATTGGCCGAGTATGATTATAAAAGTGACTTTCTGTGTTTACTTGTGAACAATTTTAGAAATGGAACGATCATATGCAGAGAAGGATTGTGTGTTCTTAAGATGTAAATTTTATGATACTAGGTGGAGGATATTTCAATAGATTGCCTTTGTAGCTACAGAGGTATTGAAGTCCGATGGGTAGTTAAAGGGGTATTGAAAGGCCTTTTCAGTCGCAAGGAACCTTTCAAGAGCTACCCATAATGACCCCTTCACCACCAAACGACTGAGAGGCAAGGGGAGAAGAGAGAACAATAAGGATAAGGGGTGGATGGTTTAGATGCAGAGCCTGTTTAATTCAAGATGAATGCTGAAGCTGCAACCCCCCCTTTGATTACAACTTTGCTCTTTGAGCTACTCATTCCACTTTACGAGTTTTCCTTCTAGTCCAGTGAGCTCCTCCTCTAGTTTTGGGGATGCTCCACTTCTTTTGTTGTGTAGCTCCTCTTCTAGTTTATGGGGCTCTTCTTCTAGTTAGTAAGGTGTGAAACTTGCCTCCTTTGAGATATCTACAACGCGATGGTGGCACGACTCAAAGCAGTTGGAATCCAATGATGTTTTATTCTCCACCATGGTGGTTTTGGTACACATGGTCCATTTTTGTCCTATGTTGAATTTGTAAGAGGGTTTCTTTTTTGCATATAATATGAAACGTGTCAAAAGAAAAAAAAGCTGATTGTAAATAGCTTGAAGCTTGTGCATTCCTTATGGTTATAAAAGGAATTCCAAGGTTGTGAAAAGGGGGGGGTTTGGTCGGTCATATTTAGGATTTATTTTTTGGAAATAGCATCAGGGTCTGAGTCATGAAGATTGTTAAGAATAAGGAGATTGTAAATTTGTAAAGGGCAATATGAATTAGTTTATGATTTGCCATGAAAATTTCTACGGAATTTGTCTCTATGGTGTATTTCTTATTTTACGTGAACAATAAATACCAAGGGTTTTGTTATATGTCTTCACAAGAATTTGTGAATGTGTGACAATGGTTGTAGGTTTTCTTCAAGGAAGAAAATTAATACCCTTCATTCATGTTACAATAATTTTAGAAGTATTCGTTAGATTAATTAAAGAATGGTTTCTGTAGTAACAAAAGGGGTCGCATTGGTGTAAGGTGTCAATGTTATTCTGGCCCACTAATGTCAACAAATTGCTGTTAGGTGTATGCATTCAATATGAACTTGACTCTGTCCCATAGATCAGACACTGGTCTCCACGGATTTCATGACTAGACTCGAGAATACTTCAAAACCATTTAATTCATTTCCTTTCTCTCTTTCTTTTTATATTTTGTCCAAATTATTCTGTACTTAAGCATCCTTGGGATTAATAAAGAATGAAAGAACCAAAATGTTGATATTATACAGTTTGTTCATGCATTGTTAATGGAGAAAAGGGATTACTATCATTCTCAATAGTTAATCATAAGAAACGGGATAAACCTTGAAGAATTGATGATTTTAAATACCCATTGCCGATAAATTTGAGAATTAGCCACTATTGTAAATAGCTTGAAGCTTGTGCATTCCTTATGGTTATAAAAGGAATTCCAAGGTTGTGAAAAGGGGGGGGGGTCTGGTCGGTCATATTTAGGATTTAGTTTGTGGAAATAGCATCAGGGTCTGAGTCATGAAGATTGTTAAGAATAAGGAGAATGTAAATTTGTAAAGGGCAATATGAATTAGTTTATGATTTGCCATGAAAATTTCTACGGAATTTGTCTCTATGGTGTATTTCTTATTTTACACGAACAATAAATACCAAGGGTTTTGTTATTTGTCTTCACAAGAATTTGTGAATGTGTGACAATGTTTGTAGGTTTTCTTCAAGGAAGAAAATTAATACCCTTCATTCATGTTACAATAATTTTAGAAGTATTCATTATATTAATTAAAGAATGGTTTCTGTAGTAACAAAAGGGGTCGCATTGGTGTAAGGTGTCAGTGTTATTCTGGCCCACTAATGTCAACAAATTGCCGTTAGGTGTATGCATTCAATACGAACTTGACTCTGTCCCATAGATCAGACACTGGTCTCCACGGATTTCATGACTAGACTCAAGAATACTTCAAAACCATTTAATTCATTTCCTTTCTCTCTTTCCTTTTATATTTTGTCCAAATTATTCTGTACTTAAGCATCCCTGGGATTAATAAAGAATGAAAGAACCAAAATGTTGATATTATACAGTTTGTTCATTCATTGTTAATGGAGAAAAGGGATTACTATCATTCTCAATAGTTAATCATAAGAAACGGGATAAACCTTGAAGAATTGATGATTTTAAATACCCATTGCCGATAAATTTGAGAATTAGCCACTATTGGAGTTGAGGAAAAATCAACTCTACAACTCCCAAAGATCACCTGCATGCGAAACTGTCACAAAAGGAGAGAAGCAAAAAAGCTATGGAGGCCAGAACTCAGAGATCCAGAAAAGAGGAGTCATATTACTTGTACAACAAGGATGCAATTCAATAATTATAGTTGTTAATAAAAATACAAACAGAGAATCCTTATAAGAGGATACTCGAAACCCTAAAGGTGAAAACCCTAAAGAATTATAAGATTCCTAAGTTTAGCTCAAGCATAGAGTATAATAGACTAATAATTAAGTAAATAATTACTAGCTAATAAAAGATTACTCTAACACCCCCCCTTAAGATGAACTTAGGGAGTAGCTAAAAAACAACTACGGACTAAAAAAACATGAAAAAAAAATGCATGAAAGCAACAATGGGTCTCTACAACTAGGCTTGATGAGGTAACCAAGTACAATAAAATCTCTGTAAAGTGGAGAAAAAGGAGAAAACCCTGTGGGAACAAAACTCCTCTCCAAGAAGAGATGAAAGCTCAAGTGAAGGACTAAGAAGCCTCCAAACAAGAGTGTTCTAGAAGATAGGAACCAAAAAAAGAGAATGAAGAACACTATTGAAGCATGAAATAGCTGCAAACCAGAGAAACGGGACTCGCCCGGACTCGCCCAAACTCGGCGAGTCCGAGTACGAGTCATGCTCGGCGAGTCCTAGGGACTTGGACTCGGACTCGTCCGAGTCTGGGACTCCCCAGACTCGCCGAGTTGGCGAGTTTGGCTCAAAATCGCCAGACTCGGCGAGTCCTGAGCCCCAGACTCGGCTACTGGCTGGGTTAATAAAATGACAAAAAAAAAACATTTTAAAAAGTTTTTTTTAAAAGTAATAAGTTTTTTTGGAAGGGCGAAATTTGACATTTTGGTCTCTCCGTCAGGATTATTTTATGGAATATAACATTTAAGTATAAGTCTTATACTTTAAGTTATATTCCATATATACTGTCAGGATGTTTGAGAGTGGTTTCGGGCCTCCAGGAGTTATATTGCAAAATCTAGTTTTTGGAGGATTCTTCAGTTTTCCAGACTTAGTCAAATTTCAGAATCAGGACATTCCAGACTTAGTCAAATTTCAGGATTAGGACATTCCAGACTTAGCCAAATTTCAGGGCATTTGAAGATCAGGATGACATTCCAGACTTTATCACTCACCAACTTGACCTAGCTTGGACCTTCAAGAATGATACTCACTCACCAAGCAAGACCCAATTAGCAACAAGAGCAAAACCAGGCCCTAAGGAAGACTCTCAAAGAGACCCTAATTCAGACTTGTAATAAGTTTTTTTGTCCTCGCGGGGCGCTGCCCCTCGACCTCGCCCTGTATCGCGACAGGGAGCGCTGCCCTTTGACCCCACCTTGGGGGCATTGCCCCCAAACCCCCGTCGAAAAATATGGGGGAAACTGCGTCGATAGAAGTAGAGAAAATTTAACCTCCAAGTCTGACACTGATTGGATCGACCAGGTAGATATAGAGGTTGAGACTGTAGCCATGGCAGAGGAGGAGCGGAGAGCACGAGCACAGACAGGAGATTCAAAGGCAGATAGTGACACGGATGTTCTTGATGTTGGTGAGCATGGCATGGTGTCACGGGGAGCGGCTATGGCAGTCGAATCATCCAGGACCTACCTTAGACGCCTTCGCAGGGGGTCGGGGCCGGAGGGTGCAGGCTCCTCTGAGCCATAGACTTGTAGTTGTATTTACCTTTGGTATTTGTATGAAACATTTGATGATGATCATATGATGACATGGATTTTTTATTCCATGAGTTTTGTAATATTGTATACATTTGACAATATTTATATATCTATGTTTGTTATTTTCTTCAGCTACAATTTGCGTTTATGCTTATGTGATTGATGTATACTTGTGTATGTAATCAAATGAGCCGAGTTTGATGATGTTATTGTGTCTTTAAGGTGTATTCAATAAAGGGTGTCTGAAACAAGTTTTAAATATTTAAAAATCTCTAAATTTCTTGAGTTTTTCACTATCCCGAGTCCAGCCGAGTCTGGAGCCGAGTCTGACGCCGAGTCCCGAGTCCGAGTCCGAGTCGGCCTTGCCGAGTCCGAGCCGAGTCCGAGCCCCGTTTCTTTGCTGCAAACACTGTCGAAGAGTAATTGCTGATCTGAAGAACCTCCTCTGAAATAGAACATGACCAGGTAGAGAAGACTGTAATCTGCATGAGTGCCCTCAAATGACACTACTCGAATCAGATGGCAAATGAAGGCAAACAACTGAGCTCGAAGATACAGATGGCATGAAACGCCAAAGCTTGAAGAGCTGATCAATCGAACCAAGGAAGCATTAGAACCAATAGGACAAACCTCCCCATAATGTTGAAAAGGGAGAGGGACAGGTACACTGAAAAGAACGGCCAACAAGAATTGCATGATGAAGAACCAGGAACATCGAAGGTGCATAGAAAGTACATAGTGTCGTGGAAGAAACGCTAACTTGACACACAACATGAGGCTAATGCCGTGGAAGGAACATTCACGTGACAAAGGTAGATGGCAAACAAAGGCAAACATCAACCCCCCCATGGCACTTTATAAGTAGTGCATGTACAATAAGGCACAAGATGTGCAAGATCCCAAGTATACAATGCATGATGGCACTTTATCTCAGTGTGTTTGCATAAATAAAATGCTACAATGATCAGAAGAGATAGAAGGCTGGAAACAAAAAGAACAGCCAAATATGAGACATCCTACTCAAAGAGAGAGGTCCTAGGACCTGAAACATCCAAGATATTCACCAGAGTGTTGAAAAACAAAAAACTGAATAAAATATTGTTAGAAATTAGGATCTTAGGATACTAATCATTATAAACAAGATCATAAAGTAAATGAAATGAGAAACATACATGCATAATTGTACACATTACACAAGATATACATGGGGAAAACCCTTTCGGGTAAAAAAACCCCATAAAACATCATTTAATTAAAACACTTACAAATATAGTCTATCATAAAATAGACATGAACCTGGGGACACTCCTCCAATACTTCCACATGGCCAATAATACCTCATATGCATAGTGATACAACTCACCATAAAGCTCCAAATTCTCACCACTCCCAAATGAGAGAGAACCTCCTTAAATATAGGAGGAAGGGTGGCATCACTAGTCACATCTTTTCAATAGCCCCCACTCTTAAATAATTAATAATTTAATAGTTATTAGATTATAATTATTTCAAATGGGATATGCTTATAAAGCATATAATATATAAGATTTTATAACCTTATATTAGAACATTATATATAAATATTATAAGGATGTGATCCCTAATAACATTATGTTCTAACACTCCCCCTTAATGTTAATAGGGGATCACATATCAATTTCTATAAAAGAAAAAATGAAGTACCCCAGTAATGTAGGTCTTCTTTGACAGTGATAAATAGGGACACAAATATATGCCAACATGAAGATCATGCATTCCGGACTACATGAAAGTCATCTTGTCATAATTTATAATCTCGGTGTTTTAAAAATGATGCTATGAGGTATTAAAAAATTATATTGGAACCGCGGTCTCCTCAAATTAGCCTCTCCCCAGTTTCATTACATAGTGCCCATAGGACTTAATATGATGCTTTCACAAGTGGAAGATTTACAAGGAGAAGAATTTACAATATGCCCATAGGACTTGAGCACAAATGTGCCTATAGGACTTACTAATGCTTACCTGTAGTATTTAAAATAAAAAAAGGACTTACATATGCCTATCTGCAGGCTTAAAGGACTTACGAATTCCTATATAGGTCTTATTTCATACCTATTAGGACATATGCCTACCCGTAGGATTTAAAAACTAGGATTTAGACACTAGGTGGTGTCATTGACATGCACACTCCCCCTCAATGGCATCACCTAAGGCCAAGCATTATTTGAATTTGGAGCATATAATGCCTAAAGGTCTTATGCCTATTAGGTCTTACATCTAGGATTTAGCCACTAGGTGGTGTCATGTACACCCCCCCTTAATGACATCACCTAAAGCCAATCACTGCATAGAGGATTTCAAAGTGATGGCTAAAATTTCAATATATATAGCATGTGCTCATGATCTTCAAAGTGTCTTTATTATAGAATGATTTCACTTGAGTGTGCCCATGATCTTCAAGGTGCCTTTATTATAGAATGCTTTCACTTGAGTGAGGTGCCCATGATCTTCAATGTTCATTTTGATCTTTAGAAATGATATTCTCTAGAAAGAGTAAAGTAACTTCAAGTAATATGGTACTTTCATATGTATCCAAATGGAACTCTTCCATAAATCTTCAAGGCCATATTGATTCTTCAAGAGCTACATTCATATTTTGTCCATTTGATTCAAAGACACATAGAAGATAGTCTTCTTATTAAAGTATTGCCCCATCCATGTAATAGCACTTGCACCATATGTTTTGAAGGCATAACCTCGCCATAGAAGAAACAATATAGTTAGTAACATAGTAATCAACTTCATTTTTGGTGCAAAGAAAGAACATAATATTATTTTTTTGTCATTTGCCAAAGATCATATAATATTCCCCATAAATTTAGAATATAATCCAATGCAAGGAAATCAACATATATTTTCATGAGAATAAGCATGAATAATTAGTTGTCTTGTTTAAAAAATAGACATACTACTACATATAGTAATGATCCATAAAAAAATTAGGCAACGGGTGAGCTATCCTTTCTAGGTTTGCTCCCCAGACAGTTTATAAGGGCGATAGTCACCCATTATAAATAGTATGATTGAAAAAAAAAATGGATCAAATATAGAATAGAATAACAAATCACTTGGATCTCCAAAAAAGGATGCTAATGAGAAATTTTTAAATTTACTTATGCATATTTAATAGCCTTTATATTTCATAGGTAAATATTTTATCCTCTATCTATAGATGATCATTGTGATAATTTGATAGTAAATCATTCGTACATCAAACATAGTACAAGTAGGAATATCCTCAATGTTAATATAATGCATATCCTTCATCAAATACTAAAAAAATAATTTAAGATAATTCTTGATGTTCTTTCCCTTTATTCCTACTAGTTCGTATGTGACATTTTAAATGCAACATAAGCACTAATATAGTTAATAATAAGTAATTTGGAAGGGCCACTTGAAGGGCATGTGACACATTGAAGTAAAGTTAGTTTATTAAGATTCAAAATTCATTCCATGGGTCTTAAATATATATGAAGACTTGATTTTAAAAAAAAATATTGAAAGTAAATGGGAAATGTCATAAATAGACAAATTTCATGATAATGACAATGGATACCAAAAATTACCCTATCAAAATGTAGTTTAAGATATTCTTATAATAATTTCATGCCAATTAAAATGACAAAGAGACCTCAAGTATATGGTTTGCATCTAGATATTATCATGCCCATGTATCATGCTTTAAAAAGGTGTAGATTTTAATATATCATTATTTTGATAGACCTAGTTCAATATCTTTTATATATATAAAACAAAACTTAAGAAATTTTAGAAGAGACTGAGACATTATTGAAATGAGGTTGAAACTATCATATTTAGAGTTGTTATCGAGTTAATCTCATATCAATAAGAATAATGTAGATTATACTCCATAATCTTAAAATCACTACAAAGATATCATCCTTTATGAAGTTAAAAGTGGTTATATAATGATCCGTCATAAACTCTTAAAAAATCATTATTGATCATTCTTTTTTTAAGACTAAAATCCTTTAATTAGACAGTCAGATGTGATGTAGAAAAAAAAATAAAATAAAAAAAATTCTAAGAATTTCACTTAGCATTACACTCAGTTGTTATGATACTTCTGATACTTACCTTTGACTCCCATGAAGGGATAAGTCACTTGGAATCAAATACTCCAGTAAACCTAAAGACAATGTATATAGGGAATCGTCAAAAGAAAAGATGTCTCACTGCAATTGGGGCAATCAAATTCCAAAAAGTTTAGAACCCGATCTAATCGGGAATGTGATGGAAAGAGAGAAGATCCATGCACTGTATAGACTTAATTTTTTAAAATTCTTATAGATATATATTGAACTTGGTGCAACAATATGCTAATAAACTTTCGCTTTCACCCATATTGATGAAGGATAAAGATTGGATAACAAAATAATATTGTATCTGATACGATCTTAAGGATCATGCAAAGTTAGGATATTACAATCTTAATAATATACATATAAATGTATATAGCAAAGTTCCCAGACTCAGACTCGGCTCGGACTCGGCAAGGCCGACTCGACTCGTGACTCGGCTATGACTCGGCAACGACTCGGCAATGACTCGGCAAAATTAAAAAAACCTTGAAATTAAGAGATTTTTAACAATTTAAAACTTGTTTCATGCACCCATTATTGAATAAAGCCCAATTATAATGTGTGCTAGCTTGTTATGCCATGAAAGGCATGTTGGTAGAGTATCTACTTGTTTGGGGCTTCTGTTTAGTATTTTCTTTGGCCAAATTGAAATTTTGGGAGCACCAACATGAGACATCATGAACATCTTCACTTGGAAACTGTAAGGAATGCTTGTGTATGGTAGCATTAAATAGTGTGCTTTTTGAACTTAGGTTTTACCTTGGGACTATAGTTGACCTTGGTCTTTCTTGGACCTCTTAGTTTTTAGGCTATATATATGTTGGATGGAAGGGGGAATTGTGAGGCCAGAAGGGTTTGAAATATGCTCCTCAGAGATATGTCCCTTGCCAAAAATAACCTTGTGCCCCATGGGGGGATTTTTTGGTATGTGGGGATAGGTAGGAAATATCCCCAACTCACCCCCTTTTTTCAAAATTTTAAGAAACATCCCTGTTGTGAGGTACTCACACATCGCCCCATTGCAAATGAAGACCCCCACTTTTTGCTTTCTAGGGTTAGCTCTTTTAGTTTTGTTGTTGGTCGTTTTAGTGTCTTAGCCTTTGCATTGAAGGGATTGAGTTTCTCAAAGGTCATCCAATCAGGTGGATCTCCTCAAGGTGGAGTGAAGGAGGTTAGGTCAGTTGAGTGATTAGGGGTTATTTAGATCATTCCTAGGGTTTTTGTGTACTATCTGGTCACGCTTCAAGTTGCTAAATCAAACCTTGGTTGAATGCATAGTGTCCTCCTAGGTCCCATCCCTTACATCATGGTCAGAGTGAACTCGCCTTAAAAGTCTGGAATGTCATCCTGATCCTGAAATGGCCTGAAATTTGACTAAGTCTGGAAATTTGAAGGATCCTCCAAAAACTAGATTTTGCATTATAACTCATGGAGGTCCGAAACCACTCTCAAACATCCTGACAATATATATGGAATATAACTTAAAGTATAAGAAAGAGAAAAGACATAAGGAAATGTCACTTATACTTAAATGTTATATTCCATATATGAATCCTGACGAAGATACTAACTTGTCAAACAAGTCAAAACATTGACCTGTGGTGGCCGAGTTTTGGAGCTTGGACTCGGCAAGTTTTGCCATAACTCGCCTGACTCGCGAGTTAGGCGAGTTATGGTCAAAACTCGCCGAGTCCGAGTCCCGAGTCAGCAAAACTCGCCGAGCTTGGCTCGACTCGCCAACTCGGCGGCGAGTTATGGTCAAAACTCGCCGAGTCCGAGTCCCGAGTCAGCAAAACTCGCCGAGCTTGGCTCGACTCGCCAACTCGGCGAACTCGCCTGACTCGCGGCGAGTTTGGGAACTCTGGTATATAGAGATGTGTGGTCTTCCTAATTTATGATGATGTTAATTATGCAATGATCCTCCCTACGAAGATAGCTATAAATTTAGAAGGTTGCTATGTCTGGTCCACCAACATGAATATGCAAATTGTAGATATTAGTATCACTCTACAGTGATACGTTGTTGTTCCAGATATAAAGTTATGTGCTTGCAACTAAGAGTGTCATCTTTGATATGATCTTGAAATGTATGCAACCAAAAATGCCAGTAGGCAATCACTCAATAAGGAGAAGATCCACAATGGGATAAATAAAAGAGATATTCCAAATCGATGATTGATGGAATGTGTTAGATCTTCCTCTTGTACCTTACAAACCGAAAAGATGGCATCCATTTGTGTTCGATAAGACACATCTCTTCTTAATTAACCTTCTTCATAACAAACAGTTTACTAATCAAATCAGATTGTGTATTTTGGGTTATTTAGGGTTGGCGATTAGTTTGCTTATGTAATCGTTATCTTCCATCGATACTTAGCATTACAAATCGTTGCCAATTATTGATGATTAATATTAATCTTAATTTATCAATTATTATTGTTACTTGTCAAGATGCCTTAGTGGATCTGTGTGTAATCACATTCGATTTGCAAAAAAGACTATATGTTGGGCTCCTTCGATCTGATCAAAGCAATCAGATCATTGTACTCATAACTTGTTTAATGTTTGATTACCGACCTTCTATAATTGTCTTGTAGAATTCTTTGATCAGGTACTTGTATTCTTTGATTCTTGGATCCCAAACTTGGTAGTGCCATCTATGCATAATGTTTTACTTCCACGCACTGTTGTGAATGGAACACAAATGACGTCTTCAACACAAAATTCATGTGTTAAGAGTAGTTGAAATATTTGAAACACGATGCGTTATATGTGAAGGGTTGTGACTCATTTTGCCCTCCTTAACCTTTCGTACAAGGACAAGTCTTTCATTTTAAATGAGTATGGAGATTAAAGCAATATGACAATGAAAAGTAGAAGATCTTCTCATGAGACTTATAGGAGTTTTTTATACAAGTCTATGCATGATATTTAAAATAATGTATAATTTTAAATATTTATTTTATTAATTTCAAGATATTATAAAGAAAATTTTATAAGTTGATGTAATTTACTAAAAGGTTTATGAATTTCCAATCAGCTACTTAATATGAATTTGATTTGGAAAATTTAAAATTAATTTTGAGAATTATTGTTGATTAGTGTGTATTTATCAATACAAATAGAATATTTAAAGTTATTTGATCATAGTTTTTCACTAAAAGGGACATTTTTAGTTATCATTTATTTAAAAAAAAAATCTATCTCAAATTTGTCCTAATTTAATGTAAAATAATATAAATGGTTGTACATGTTTCCAAAATACTAATAGAAGAAAACACTTGCTTTTTAAACTAGGCTCAAGGTAGGCTCACAGAGTATACTTACTTGAATGTCCCTTTTAGTTTTTCACTAAAAGGGACATTTTTAGTTATCATTTATTTAAAAAAAAAATCTATCTCAAATTTGTCCTAATTTAATGTAAAATAATATAAATGGTTGTACATGTTTCCAAAATACTAATAGAAGAAAACACTTGCTTTTTAAACTAGGCTTAAGGTAGGCTCACAGAGTATACTTACTTGAATGTGGAAGCTTGATTTTATGAGTATTTTGAAATTACTTAATGGTATAACATACATGCTGATTGAGCATAAGGAATTTTCCCATCAAGTTCTATAGATCTTCTAGAATAATTTGTAAAAATGATTAGTATAGCCTAATAGGCTTTGATACCATGTTAGAAATTAGGATCTTAGGATACTAGTCATTATAAACAAGATCATAAAGTAAATGAAATGAGAAACATACATTCATAATTGTACACATTACACAAGATATGCATGGGGAAAACCCTTTCGGGTAAAAAACCCCATAAAACATCATTTAATTAAAACACTTACAAATATAGTCTATCATAAAATAGACATGAACCTGGGGACACTCCTCCAATACTTCCACATGGCCAATAATACCTCATATGCATAGTGATACAACTCACCATAAAGCTCCAAATTCTCACCACTACCAAATGAGAGAGAACCTCCTTAAATATAGGAGGAAGGGTGGCATCACTAGTCACACCTTTTCAATAGCCCCCACTCTTAAATAATTAATAATCTAATAGTTATTAGATTATAATTATTTCAAATGGGATATGATTATAAAGCATATAATATATAAGATTTTATAACCTTATATTAGAACATTATATATAAATATTATAAGGATGTGATCCCTAATAACATTATGTTCTAACAAATATACCTGCAGCAGAATCTGGTAAGAAAACTCATATGAATGGAAAGAACACAGAACAAGCTTTCCAACGATATAATGTTTTCGAAAAACGGAGTTCGGATGCTCAAGTTATGTCTCTCGGAGTGCAAAAAAGAACTTCTGGTTTTGACAACAAAAAACACAATAAAAAAAACAAAATAAAAAATTCAAACCACCAGATTTGGATAGAGCTTGGAAAGAGCTTTCCGACGATATAAGGTTTTGCAAAAAATGACTCCGTTTGCCCAAGTTATGGCAAAAAAACCAATAGCCTGCCAAAAAACCCTTCATGCTGGTGACAGGGAGGTTGTGTCTGGGCGGTGGTCAAGTGGCCGGCAAGGGCTCGGCGGTCAAAAAGCATGAGGGCCCGGTAAAAGGTGCCGGAGGGCGGCGACCGGTCTGCAGCTGCCTGCCACGGCTTGTACGACCTGCACCGCCAGCCACGATAGGGGACAAGGGGCCCGTAGGGTTGTACACTGCGAGTACCCAAAAATTGCCCCTTTTTAAAAAAAAAAAAACTGCATTTTTCGATATTTTTTTTTTAAAAATCAAAAGCAAAATTAAAAAAAAAAACAAAAAAAACGAACAACAGCCATTAAATTTTTTTGCCTCGATCTGTGTGCCCGAGGCAGTACGGCCTGGGCTTAAATTTGTTTTTGCCTCCTGAAGACCTGGCACCAAAATATGTCGAATTTTATATCAAAATTCATGGAAACAACCTCTTGAATCCAACCGTGAGGTCCTTTTGGCACCAAAATGTACCAAAAAATCAGCTACCCCCCAAAATGGATAAAAGCAACTGCACAAATCTCCGAATACACAGATCTGAAGAACAAGGCCCAAAAACTCTCATGAAGAGAACAGGGGCATGCAGATCTGGAGCTCTGATACCATATTGAAGTTGAGAAAAAATCAACTCTACAGCTCCCAAAGATCGCTTGCATTTAAATCTCTCACAGAAGGAGAGAAGCAAAAAAGCTATGGAGGCTAGAATTCAGAGATCTAGAAAAGAGGAGTCATATTACTTGTACAACAAGAATGCAATTCAATAATTAGAGTTGTTAATAAAAATACAAAGAGAGAATCCTTATAAGAGGATACTCGAAACCCTAAAGGTGAAAACCCTAAAGAATTATAAGATTCCTAAGTTTAGCTTAAGCATAGAGTATAATAGACGAATAATTAAATAAATAAGTATTAGCTAATAAAAGATTACTCTAACAGCCACCATTTAGAAACATGTGGCCATTGTGCAAAGATTCATTGGTAAAACTTATAAGATTTGAATGGTAAGAAATACCTTCCTGAGTTTGGAGGAGCTCGAAGTGAAGAAGGTTAAGTGAAGCCTTGTTGTGTTGTGGTTTTTTGTCTTCAGCTTAATGATAGTGCGAATTGAATACTATAGGTTCACAGTCCTATGACTTAGGAGTATTGATTTTCCTTTGGTTGGAGGTAGCAAGAAAAATCGTCAATAGGCCCTAGGAATTTGGTCCTGAGTCAGCCTCTTGTATTTACATTGCCTAGGGTTTTTTGAGGTCGGCCTCTTGAGTTTTTTAATCAATTTTTCTGCCTGAATTCATTATTAAAGCTGCGATTTGATTCACAGGGACATGAGAATGATGTCGAAGTTATGTGTCAACATCCTCTGGACTAGCCAAGAATGATAGCCTTTTCAAGCTCTTGAAATGACATATCTAGAATCTTACTCGATCCAATAATTGT
This sequence comes from Cryptomeria japonica, assembly GCF_030272615.1. Lineage (NCBI taxonomy): Eukaryota > Viridiplantae > Streptophyta > Pinopsida > Cupressales > Cupressaceae > Cryptomeria > Cryptomeria japonica. Next base: position 157,166,545 of record NC_081410.1, read on the forward strand.
AACCCTTTTCCCTCTAGGGGTCGGTATTTTGGAGCTGCAAGGCCTCATAGTTCCATATCTTGCAAAATTATTGTAGAAATCCATTAAGTTGCCATTATTGATAGTCTAGACTCTAGAAGACCTACTTTTGGAACGACCTAGCAACTTTCATACATTCCCATATGGCAGGACTTGTAGAATGATTTTTAATGTATAGAAGACCTACCTTTTGTCTCTAATTATTTGACTTCAATGATATTAGTCTAGGTAGATGAGTTGTCATATTGAAGAGCCATATAAGTTTAGCAAACAGAGCAATATTAAAGATTCATCTTATGAATATTGCCTTCTCCATGCCCAATAGACATGCATACCTTGCCATGGGAAGGTCTTTATAGATTTGTTAATCATATTGATAAGGTTTTTTTAGAACCAAGAGCATAGAGAATTGGTATAAAGGAATGACTTGTAAAATGTTCTTGAGGAGAGTTAACTTTCCAGTAGAGGATGGGAATTTACTCTTCTAGCTCACAAGTTTACTTATAAACTTTTGAAAATTAGGATACCTGAACTCCTTATTCCTTACCCATTAAAGAGAAAAGTCCAAATGGGAAGTTGGGAGCTTTGCTCTTTTGCAAGGAAACAAACCTACTCATGAAAATTTTCTTCTTCCTTTGACACTAAGGGAAAAAGATCTTTGATTTTGCTTGATTACTTTTTGTCTAAAAGTCATTTCATAAATTCGAATCAAATCTCTTAGATTTCTCACTTTTGTCAATGTGGGCAATGAAAACATGGTATCATCATCATAGTGTTGGTGCATCAGGGGTCTCCAATTAGAATTTCCTTTTCTCCCTTAAGTGCACCAAATTTCTTTGAAGAGGCCACCATCATGATGAGTGAAAAGATAATGAGGAGAGGGGACCTCCCTGATGTAATCCTTTGGAACTGCTGAAGAAACCCTTTGTAGAGCGATTTTTGATAATAATGAAACTGGGGGTAGTATAACAACTTCAAATTCATTCTCTTCAATCTTCCTTAAATACAAATTCATATAGGAATTTATCGATGGAGGACTAGCAAACTCTATCATAGGCCTTGGCAATATGGAACTTCAGGAGAAGGCCTTTCCTATTGCTTGTAGCCAAAGATTGAACAAGTTAATGGGTAGCTATGATTCCATCAAATATTTGTTTATCTTTGAAAAAGCCTCCTTGTTCATCCAAAATGATGTTGGGGAGGATTTATTTTAGTTTGTTAACTACCACTTTAGAAATCACCTTATGATAGAGGGAGATGTGTATGTAGTCCTTTGGGTTGAAAGCAACCTCCTCCTTTGGAATGAGAACTAGAATGGTCGAGTTGATCAATATGAGCATAGATTTGGAAGCCTTGGATTCTCTAACAACTTCCTACTGACCTTTATTGATTGTCCCATAAGTTCTACAATAAAAAACAAAAAAAACCACTTGGGCCTATTGTGACGTTTTCACACATCGTCCCATTGCAAATGGGGAACCCCTACTTTTTAGGTCCTCTTGGTCTTTTGGTTGTGTTTCTTTGGGTCTTTTCACAACAATCTCTTCGGTCTCCCTGATTTGCAAGTGTTTTGATGAAATTTGATCAAGTCTGCGAGTCGCTTGAGCAAATTTGGCCAAGTCTGGAACTTGTTTGGTCCATTTTAGGGTTTTTCCCTTCAAGCTTAGAATTGAGGTCTTTTCCTTAGGGTCTTGAAAAAACTGAACATTGTATTGGAATCAGGACCCTTCAAGGAACCTACTGGTGAAATTTGAGTGAATTCTGAGCAACTTTCTATTTGTAGAAAGTTCCTATTTTTAGGGATTTCATTGCCTCTTGGATTGTCTTTATTTTGCCAAAAAACAAATTCACTATTTTTAGCAGTTTCTATTTTTAGTAAGTTTTTATTTGTAGTAAGTGTTGTCACATCCTATTTTGCCCTAATCTTAACATTTTGAAATACTTACTATTTTTATTAAGTATTTTTGGCGTTGAAAATCCTCCTAAGGCAAGAAAATCACTTCAATTCCAAATATGGCATCCCAATTCGGCAATTGATAAAAAATGAATAAGTCAGGAGGGAAATCAAGAAATCCTTTACCCTGATGAAAGTGGCATCCAAGTCAGGGGTGGGCACTAAAAGGACCTCATGGAAGAAAAACAAGAAAATCCACCATTCCATGACCATGTGGAAATGGCGCTCAAGGAGGTAGTTGGGTGCTAGAATGAGGGTGTGGAGGAATTTCCTACACACCACACTTTCCTGCACCACCTCAAAATGGTGCCCAAGTTCAAGTTAGAGCGCTCAAACTGGGTTATGGAGGAATTTCCTCCAAGGCACAAGATTCTTGAACGCTATCAAAACAACGCCCAAGTGTGCATGAGGGCGCCAAATGGGCCTTGTGGAGGAATTGTCCTCCAGGCCAAAATTCCTGAAGACCATCATTCCAACACCCAAGATTGAAGGTCAAATTCCAAGGCAGAGATGGGGCGCTGGACAAGGATAAGGAAGGAATTTTCCTTCCAAGGTGAAATTCTGCCCAAGGATGGATTCCAAGGCAAGGAAGAAGTCAAGGATAAGGAAGGAATTTTCCTTCCAAGGTGAAATTCTGCCCAAGGATGGATTCCAAGGCAAGGAAGAAGTCAAGGATAAGGAAAGAATTTTCCTTTTAAGGTGAAATTCTGCCCAAGGATGGATTCCAAGGCAAGGAAGAAGTACAGGAATTCTGAGCAAAGAAGAAGTCAAGGATAAGAATGTAGAAGAAAAATCCCCTCAGGAAAGAGAATCAAAAAATCCTTCTCAAACATGAAAATTTGCCCAAATGTTGAAGAAATTTTGATGCGATGACAAAATTGGATAGGGAAGAGAATTTTCTCTCTTGGACCCTGAAACTCAAATTTGAAAAATTCCTAAAAAATAGGAAATGTGGAAAATTGATGAAAAATCTCCTCCAAAACAAGGCAAATTTAAAAAACTCGAGAAAATTCTTCTTGGATTAAATTTTCTCCCTCCAAGGGTTTCTTTCCAAGTGGATAGATGGTCAAAATCTGAAGTAAATCTTTCGAATATCCCTTCAAAATTCAAAATGGAAAGATTGGCGAGTTGGCGACATGAAAAGAAGGAATATTCCAAGTTATGACGCATGACTAAAGGAATTAATGGAAATTTTCATTTTGAAACTCAATGACAATGGTGGGATCCGTTTGCATGGCAGACTGAAGAGGAAAGTATGATGCATTATTAAGGCAACTGCCAAATTTGGTCTTTTGCCAACTTGGCAGCTTGGTGGAAGAGTTCTATTTAAACAATCAAACACAATTCATTTCTCACGTGCGAATTTGGAGAAAGCTGAAGTTGGAGAGAAGTAGCGAAAATCAGACATGAAGAGTTTTTTTTTCCTTTTCAGATGTTCTTGATTGTGGAGGTTTTATTTTATTTCTAATAAGGAATTTTTCGGTTGGAATTTCTTCTCCGTCATTCTATTTTATTCCTAACAATGATTTTAATGTTGATTTATTTTTGGTTTTGTAGGAATGGTGGAATCAAGTAAGGCAACGACTATTTCTAGACAGACGCATATTAAAAACGAGCTGAAGGGATTCCTTTTGGAGTCCAAAATTGTGTCCAAATGGAAGGAAATCAGCGACTTCAACTTTCGAACTTTCTAGTTGGGTGCTTTCCGGATCAGAATGTTTGGAACAGCTGGACATGCTCCATTGCCTACTGCTTCCAAAATTGTTAAGAGTGGAATTGTCGAAGCAGTTGGTTTCCCTCCATCTATCCAATGTCAAGAACTAATCTTGGAATGCACGCGACACTATAATCCGGAGAGAAGGACTATTTCAACGACAGATGGCAAGCTTTTGGCCAACTTGACTCTAGAAGCCATTGGGGAAACCTTCAGAATTCCATCACATCATTCCATGACTTACAGGACTAAGGAAAGAGCGACAACAATATGAGTCTGGTGTCGAAAGGTGTGTTGAGACGATCAACATGAATTGGATGCAGAAGCGAAGACCTCACATTTCCAAGATGCCCAAACAACTCACTTTTTTTGAATCCAAGCAAGAGTATGCAGACCTATTGATGATGTTGAGCAGGATTATGGGGTGTCCGCATGCCATCAATTTTGAGACTTGGATGTTCTTCTTCATTGGTGAATTCATGAATGCCAATGGAATAGTGGATTGGGCTAGATTGATCAGCCATTATGTGCATGAACAGTTGAAAAATCTGAAGGATAAGCAGACCCAATCCTTCTACATGAGCTCATATGTGATTTATTCACTCAAATGGATGGGTAGCTTCGAAGGCTTGCAAGGAAATGGGCCCATGGGATGTGGACCAACACAGTCGAAGGTCCATTAATGCTATCCCTTGTTGCATCTGTACAACACTAATTCTTTCAAATTGGTGAATGACACTTTAACTATGTACATAACTAGGTTGATGTAGAATGAACTTCATACGAGAGTGTCACCAAAAGTCAAGGCGCTGGTACAAAAGTTTGGAGCTGTGTACATTCAATTTCTAAAATTCACTTATATTCAAACACAAGGATTCTCCTACCAGCCACATAAGTTACCAAGATATCCGTCAGATAAACTGGTGTTGCTTGAGCTCACCAGACAATTGACAACATACGACCAAATTCAAAAAAAGAAAAGGAAGCTGCCCATTGAATTCCCTATTGTCCCTGGTGACTATGTGCAATTGTGCCCGAACCTGGCAGCAACCTAAAAGGCAATGGAAGAATTGGCATTTTACTACTTAACATTCTACACATCCAGATCTTACTTCGATCCATATAATAAAATCCAGAACGCAGTTGGAACGAAGTTTGTGCACAAGTTTCACATGGAAGATTTTGGGCTCGTGCCAAGGATGATCTTAAGGTCGGGAAAAAGATGTTTTCCACACTACCCCTTGACATGATCAGGATTGGTGAAATAATTCAAGTGTCAGATCAAGTGAAAGAAGATCCAGACTTAGTACAACTGGAATTTGAAAAAGTGAAGGACCAGCCCATTCAGGTCCCGAATTGGTCAGAACTTGAAGTTGATGACTTAGACATTTTGGCTAGACCAATTCTGAAGTTCACTAGGCATTGGATTGATTGGCATGTCAAGACACTGAAGGAAGGAAATGCTTGCTTGAGCTACCAGTTAATGGGAAATTTGGATTCCCATAGTGAGGCCACCGAAGGATCGTTACAGGTTTAGGTTGAGGAAGGCGAAATCCATCAACGATCCTTTGTTGGCCTCACTATGGGAATCCAAATTTGCCATTAACTGGTAGCTCAGGCGAACGTTTCCTTCCTTCAGTGTCTAGACATGCCGATCAATTCAATGCTTGGTGAACTTTCGAATTGGTCTGGCCAAAATGTCTAAGTCATCAACTTTAGGTTTTGACCAATCCGCGACCTAAATGGGCTAGTCCTCCACTTTTTCAAATTCTGGTTGTACTAAGTCTGGATTTTCTTTCTCTTGATCCAGCATTTGAATTATTTCACCAAACTTGATCATGTCAAGGGGTAGTCTAGAAAACATCTTTTTCTTGACCTCAAGATCATCCTTGGTACTATCCCAAAAATCTTTTAGGTGAAACTTGTGCACAAACTTCGTTCTAGCTACCTTCCGGATTTTATTATATGGATCAAAGTAAGATCTCGATGTGTAGAAAGTAAAGTGGTAAAATGCCAATTCCTCCATTGCCTTTTCAGTTGTTGCCAAGTTCGGGCACAATTCTACATAGTCACCAAGGACAATAGGGAATTCAATGGACAACTTCCTTTTCTTTTTATTGAATTTGGTCGTATGCTGTCAATTGTTTGATGAGCTCAAGCAACACCAGTTTATTTGACGGATATCTTGGTAACTTATGTTGCTGGTAGGAGAATCCTTGTGTTTGGATATGTGAATTTTGGAAAACTGAATGTACATGGCTCCAAACCTTCGTACTAGTGCCTTGGCTTTTGGCGACACTCTCGTATGAAGTTCATTCTGCATCAACCTGGTTAAGTACATAGTAAAAGTGTCATTCACCAATTTGAAGGAACTAGTGATGTATAGATGCAACTGGGGATAGCATTAATGGACCTTTGACTGTGATTCTCCACATCCCATGGGCCCATTTCCTTGCAAGCCATTGAAGCTACCTATCCTTGTGAGTGAATAAATCACGTATGAGCTCATGTAGAAGGATTGGGTCTGCTTATCCTTCATATTTTTCAACTGTTCGTGCACATAATGGCTGATCAATCTATCCCAATCCACTATTCCATTGGCATTCATGACTTCACCAATGAAGAACATCCAAGTCTCAAAATTGATGGCATGCAGACACCCCATAATCTTGCTCAACAACATCAATAGGTCTGCATGCTCTTGCTTGAATTCAAAAATAGTGAGTTGTTTGGGCATCTTGGAAATGTGAGGTCTTGGCTTCTGTATCCAGTTCCTGTTGATCATCTTAGCACACCTTTTGACACCAGACTTATATATTGCTATTGCTCTTTCCTTAGTCCTGTAAGTCATGGAATGATGTGATGGATTTCTGAAGGTTTCGCCAATGGCTTTCGGAGTCAAGTTGGCCAAAAGCTTGCCATTTGTCGTTGAAATAGTCCTCTCTAGATTATAGTGTCGCGTGCATTCCAAGATTAATTCTAGACACTAGATAGATGGAGGGAAACCAGTTGCTGCCACAATTCCATTCTTAACAATTCTGGAAGCAGTAGGCGATGGAGCATGTCTAGCTGTTCCAAACATTCTAATCTGGAAAGCAATTGGCTGGAAAGTTTCAAGGTTGGTGTCGCTGATTTCCTTCCATTTGGACACAATTTTGGACTCCAAAAGGAATCCCTTCAGCTCGTTTTTAATTTGCCCCTGTCTGGAAATAGCCGTTGCCTTACTTGATTTCGACATTCTTTCAAAATAAAAAATAAATCAACATTAAAATCATTGTTAGGAATAAAATAGAATGATAGAGAAGAAATTCCAGCTGGAAATCTCCTTATTAGGAATAAAATTAAACCTTCGGGATCAAGAACTTCTGAAAAGGAATAAAAAACTCTTCAAGTTTGATTTTTGCTAGTTTTCTCCAACTTCAACTTCTCCAAATTTGCATGTGAGAAATGAATTGTGTTTGATTGTTTAAATAGAACTCTTCCACCAAGCTGCCAAGTTGGTGAAAGACCAAATTTGGCAGTTGTCTTAATAACGCGTCATGCTTTCCTCTTCAATCTGCCATGCAAACGGGTCTCGCCATTGTCATTGAGTTTCAAAATGGAATTTTCCATTAATTCCTTAAGTCATGCGTCATAACTTGGAATATCCCTTCTTTTTGTGTTGCCAACTCGCCAATCTTTCCATTTTGAATTTTGAAGGGATATTCAAAAGATTTAGTTTGGATTTTGACTATCTATCAACTTGGAAAGAAACCCTTGAGAGAGAAAATTCTTGGAGAGAAAATTTAATCCCAAAAGAATTTTTTCGAGCTTTTTGAATTTGCCTTGTTTTGGAGGAGATTTTTCATCAATTTCCCACATTTCCTATTCTTTAGGAATTTTTTCAAATTGAGTTTCGGTGTCCAGGAGAGAGAAAATTCTCTTCCTTTTCCAATTTTGTCATCGCCTCAAAATTTCTTCAATATTTGGGCGAATCTTCATGCTTGAGAAGGATTTTTTGATTCTCTTTCTTGAGGGGATTTTTCTTCTGCATTCTTATCCTTGACTTCTTCCTTTCCTCTGAATTCCTTGACTTCTTTCTTGCTCGGAATTCCTGTACTTCTTCCTTGCCTTGGAATCCATCCTTCAATCCATCCTTGGGTGGAATTTCACCTTGAAAGGAAAATTCCTTCCTTATCCTTGTCCAGCGCCCCATCTCTACCTTGGAATTCAATCTTCAATCTTGGGCGCTGGAATGGGCGCTGGAATGATGGCCTTTAGGAATTTTGGCCTGGATGAAAATTCCTCCACAAGGCCCATTTGGTGTCATCATGCACACTAAGGCGCTGTTTTGATAGTGTTTAGGAATCTTGTGCCTTGGAGGAATCTCTACCTTGGAATTCAATCTTCAATCTTGGGCGCTGGAATGATGGCCTTCAGGAATTTTGGCCTGGAGGAAAATTCCTCCACAAGGCCCATTTGGTGTCATCATGCACACTAAGGCGCTGTTTTGATAGTGTTTAGGAATCTTGTGCCTTGGAGGAAATTCCTCCATACCCCAGTTTGAGCACTCTAACCTGAACTTGGGCGCCATTTTGAGGTGGTGCAGGAAAGCACACCCTCATTCTAGCACCCAACTACCTCCTTGAGTGCCATTTCCACATGGTCATGGAATGGTAGATTTTCTTGTTTTTCCTCGATGAGGTCCTTTTGGCATCCGCTCCTGACTTGGATGCCACTTTCGCCAGGGTAAAGGATTTCTTGATTTCCCTCCCGACTTAGTCATTTTTGATCAACCGCTGGATTGGGATGCCATATTTGGAATTGAAGTGATTTTCTTGCCTTAGTAGGATTTTCAATGCCTTTCCATTTTTGGAATGATTTCCACACAACCATTTTTTGCTCAGAAGCCTGCTTTTTCAAACTTTTCGGATTTAGACAAGTATTCATGAATGCTCAGTCTTCAATGTCGGGACTCCTGCCTGTGAAGAACTTGCCAAAAATAGACTTACTAAAAATAGTGTATTTCAAAATGTTAAGATTAGGGCAAAACAGGACGAGACAACACTTCCTAAAAATAGTAAGTTTGATTTTTGGCAAAATAAAGACAACTTGGGAGGTAGTGAAATACCTACAAAATAGGAACTTTCTAAAATTAGAAAGTTTGCTTAGAATTCGCTGAAATTTCACCAGTAGGTTCCTGATTCCAATGCAATGTTCAGTTTTTTCAAAACCCTAAGGAAAAGACCTCAAATCTAAGTCTGAAGGGTTAAACCCTAAAATGGACCAAACAAGTTCCAGACTTAGCCAAATTTGCTCAGATGACTCGTAGACTTGATTAAATTTCATCAAAACACTTGCAAATTGGGGATACTGGAGAGATTGCTGCGGAAAGACCCAGAGAAACACAACCAAAAGACCAAGAGGACCTAAAAAGTAGGGGTTCCCCATTTGCAATGGGGCGATGTGTGAAAACGTCACAACATCTAGCCCCCACTCGAATAAATGTTCCTGAACATTTCAAAGATAAAAAAACCAATCCACGAGGGAAGTGTTGAAAATCTCTTTAGGGCGAGAACCCAGATTAAAGCCCGTTCATTTGAGATTACTTAAGTGTGTGCATATACATTAATTCCATCTCACAAGACCATCTAGACTCCTAGAATTAGTCATGGCGAGCTAAAGGTATCTATACTTCAAAAGCAACCTGGACATTGCCTCGTTGCCAGTCAAGTGTCCATAGCTCTGACGAGGTTGTCTTTGAAATTCCCACGAATATTGCTCCATTGCCAATCGAGTGTCCATAGCCCTGGTGGAGTTATCCGCATATTCCCAAAGCCAATAATTTGATATTTCTTTTTATCTTTTTATCTTTTCTTTCTTTTGATATTGCATTTTTGTTTTGTCAATTCCTTTGGCTCGTAAGCAATGAAGCCTACTATGGGTTTGGAAATCTTAGTGGCGCTGAAGCAAGACGTAAGATTTTCAAGGGCCATAATTTCTTTTAAGAAATCTAAATGACTCAGAGCAATTGATTAGGTGTGTAAAGCATAACAATCTCAAGATTCTTGTGTCGAGATATAACATTAGTGGAATACAACCAGGCTTGCACAAGGGAAAGCATCATCACCCTACTCACAAATACTCTTAGGCCACTCAAAACCCTAAATCTAAGCAAAACCACTTGAGCGGACAAGCTCAAGGGACACTAGCACCAATGGCCGAAAACCAAAAACCAAAAGCCAAAACCCAAATCCCCAAATGGGAAAGAGGAAAACCAAAAACAAACGAGAAAGCAAACCAAAAACAAAAACCAACAAAGGGGAAATCTAATCTAAATAGGAACACAAAATTTTGAACGAACAAAACTCACAAGAGCTATAAATATACAACTCCTAACATGATTTCTTAGGATGTGTAGGAGCAACATGGCATTAGTCCTAGTTCAAAGCCTTGCAAATTCATCTTTAAACTCGGAGAAATAATCTTTCACAGTACAAATCTCAAACTTAAGCAAAACTTCAAGAAAGATTAGCAACTGGGGCAACTCATTTGGACCATGATTAATCCATAAACAAGTTCTTTCTAAATTTCCGTAATCAAATTCATAACTTTCAAACTCATGAGTGAGGAAAGAGACAACTTTGTGGTCTTCATCCTCGGGTAGGAATTCATGCATATCACCCACTGCTTCGTCAGGAGGTCGAAGTTGGTGATGTATCATCCCACTTGCATCTGCAACATGGAACTCCTAATTCCAATCCTTAGTAGGCACACGGTGGCAAAATTCGGACTCAAATGGAAACTTGAAAACATGACGTATTTCAACCACTAGCTCCTTTTGAATCTTTAGTAATGGGTCTAGCCCCGACCCGAATTGGACTTTGTACTCTGATTCCATCTGGTGACCCATTGATCATCAAATATTCCTTCTTGCCTTAAGTTGCTTATCATTTCTTCCATCTTGAGCATGCATGAAAGAACTTCTTCATCAAGGATTATTCCTTCTTGAAGTGCATTGGAACCATTTCCCTCTTCATGTTTTCCTCCTTGGATGAATGAACTTCGGAAATTTTTCACATCATCTCTACTTTGAGCTAAGTCCTCCATTTCTAGTTCTTGATGATGTTCAATAACTTGCAATTCCGTATATTCATTCGCTTCCATATGCTGACAGTCGCTTTGGGTGGTTCTCCTTGCTTGGATATACTCCATTGCTTCTTTGATCTTTAGTCTAATGGCCTCTCGTTCTAGTGTATGTAGGAACAATCTTCATCCACTTGAATGCTTGATTCAATTGTACTATCTTCTTCCAATTTTCTTGCTTCACAACTTGATGATGTTGCAATGCTTCGTTCTTTTGATGTAGGACTAAGATGCTCGTTCTAGATGCATTTCCTTGGTAATTCAGATAATCTCAATTGACACCTAGCTTGGTTGACGACCTCTTCACATATTGAACAAGTGAATTTTGAGTGAGGTGCATTGTGAATCCGACACCAACGAGGAAGCAACACGCTTTCAATTCGTTCATTGCCCAACTCTATTTGATTTTGAATTCTCAACCTAAATCTTGAGAAAGGATCATTTCCATTGACCTCATTGTCAGGCTTTATGCACAATTTTGGCTATGGAACATCCCAAAAGAAGATTTTCCCTTGTAAAACCAATTCTATCCTTGACAAGAATGTTGAGCAATTCATCTCATTATGCTTGGTGGTTTCATGAATCTAGCACCTCCTTGGTAAGGCAAATTGAGACAAATTCTTGGGGCGTAGTTGTGCATTCAAATCTTCTTGAATTTGAGTGATGTCCACAAAGAGATTGTCCTGACAACAAGAAATATGAAATGGTCGCCCATCCATAAGAAATCTTTTTTGATTTTCTATTTTTTGATTTTTTGAATTTTTCACCTTTTTTTTATTTTCTGACATATAAGAGATCTAACATATCTTTGATTTGGCACTTGAAAGCTCATATTGGTTCCAACTTGAATTTTTGAACTTGTGAAAATGAATGATTTGATGTTCTGCCTTCCTGCTAGCGTTAATTCTATTGACGTGCGTTTTGTGACCACACCAACACAGAAAGTTTTTCAACAGTCACTTTACTCTCTCTTGATCAAAGTTCAATCGTATGCTAAGATTGCAATAAGTTCAAACAATTGACTCCAAGGTTCCGATTTTGCAATAGACGTGATTCAGTTGGCTTGATGTGAAATGCTGGTAATCCAAGGGGACTTATGTTTGATCATTCTTTCACTTCTTTGCTGTGGTTGGAACTTCATCATTGGATATAGCAATTATGTGATGCTTCTACTTCGAATGAACTGAATTGGTATGGACTAAAATTAAAGGGGAAAGGGTTAGAAGGATTTAGATCTACTCCTAAGGGCAGTGATATCAATAGATAATGCTCTAATGGATGAATTCCAAATTAACCAAATTCTGCTTCGCCAAGATTAACTACAACTCCACAAGAACTGGTGCAATCCTCCAAGGATGTTGAAGGATTTTCACATCGAGAAAGTGCATTTGAATACCCAAAACGACGCAATCCAAACGACTATCCACAATTAAACTTAGCACAAATTTAGTGGCAAAGGCTAACTTCACACTGCAACTTATAATCAACAAGTCGCAAAAAGTATGAACCATGGAAATTCATCAAACACCATTACATTCTCCATTGAAATGAAAGCACTACTCTAATTCTACTCTAAGTGAGGGAGGTGAAACCATGCAAGTTTTGAAAAATGACTTAAGTGAACACCATCAGAGAACAATGCATCATTGTTGTTAAATTCCTGTAACATCGGTCGTGCTATTTCATGATTCCGATACATTGATTTGATTACATGTTAATACGTTAACAAATAATGAGTAAATCAAAATTAATGTTACTGCATTTACCACTGGTTCATTTTTACATGTTATCGGGTTGTGATTAAACGATTATTAACAAATCGCGCTCCTCCTGATCGGGCAAATAAATGATTCTAATGTTTGTTAAAGTGCTGTGGTGAACGGTGCGTAGGGAAGAGAGGTGTCTTCCCACGTGAGAAGACACATCTCTTCACTACGTAACCTCTCATCACTTATATAACATGCATGCATCGAGGAGGATAACATACCGAAATCAATAAGTGTGTTCATATCCTTCAATTCACATTGCAGCAGATCAAATACAACTTTCAGGTTATATCTCCATCCCTCATATCTTCTTGATCACAAAATTTTAATTAAATTTAACATGGTAACAGAGCGAAGTTAAGGAAGATCATATTAAAATTCTGTAACGATCTCATAAACTTTCACCAGGCTCTTACTAAGATCACATTCCCATAATCCTAATGGCAACCGGAGTTAGGTTTGAAGATGGATTAGATGGAGCATCAAATTTTGTATCTTGGAAATTCAGGATCATGCTTGTTTTGAAAGAAAATAAAATTGATTCCCATGTCAAAAGTGAAATTCTTGAACCTTCTGATGATACAGAGAAAATTCAGTGGAGCAAGGACAGTGAGAAGGCCCTTAAGATAATTGTGGATTCAGTAAGAGACCACATTGTACCAGTTATTTCTAAATATGAGACCGCCTTTCAGATGTTCAAAGCACTAGCTGACATTTATGAAATCAACAACACTAGCAGGGCTCTCACCCTAAAGAATCAACTACACCATATAAAGATGAATAAAGGAGAAACAGTTACATCCTATTTCTTGAGGATCACTAAGCTTAGGGATCAAATATCCACTACTGGACATCTAGTAGACAACAAAGAACTTGCTATGATGGCCCTAAATGGACTTCCTACCTCATGGGAATCGTTCATTCAAGGAATCAGTGCTCGTTCTAAATTTCCAAAGTTTGATAGATTGAAAATCGATTGCATTCAAGAGGAATCTCGGCTTGTCACAAGAGGAATAAAACAAAACAATGGTAATGAAGACATTCAAGTTTTAAACTCTAATTCCCACAAGAAAGGAAAGAAGAAGAACTTTAAGAGAAAGAGGGACAACAACTGAAATGGGAAGAGGTCTTCAAAGAAGAGGAGAGACATTTCTGAAGTACAATGTTTAAGATGTGACCAATATGGGCACTATGCAATGAAGTGTCCAGACAGGATCAAACAAGCAGCTTCAATGGCAGAAATTAAGAAAGGGAGTAATTCCGAGAAGCTAGTCTTCTACTCAGTCCTCTCTAGTCAAGTCACCCCCAGTTTCAACACATGGGTGATTAATAGCGGAGCATCTCGACACATCACTGGATTTCGTGAGCACCTAGACACACTTGTGGAAAGTTCAAATGAAGAAGTGACAATTGGTGATGACTCAAATTATCCAGTCACGGGAATAGGAACCTGCAATATCAACCTAAAGTTAGGCATATCCCTACAGCTGACTGGAGTTCTATTTGTACCTGGTATAAAGAGAAACCTTGTCTCAGTTTCTGCACTTGAAGATAAGGGTTACAGATTAACCTTTATGGAAGGAAAGGTACTTGCTTGGCCAAAGAACTCCACCATCAAGAAAGCCCACACCATTGGAGTAAGACAAGGGAGCCTCTACAGACTTTGTGCCACTCCACCTCTAGCCTTGATTCATGAGACTCCAGATTCGAATGAACTTTGGCACGGAAGATTAGAGCACCTTCATTTCCATGCCCTACCTAAGATAGAGAAGATGGTGATCGACTTACCCAAGCTAAGTCAAAAATTTGAAGGAGTCTGCAAAGGGTGTGCCTTGGGAAAGAATACTAAAGGGTTTTTTAATTCTAGCAACAGTAAATCCAAAAATGTATTAGAGTTCGTTTATTTTGATTTATGTGGACCCATGTCTGTACCCTCATTAGGGGGATTTTTATATTATGTAATATTTGTAGATGATTATTCTAGGAAGACCTGGATATATTTTCTGAGGTACAAAGAGTCTGAAGAAATCCTTTCTAAATTTAAGGAATTCAAAGCTCTTGCAGAAAATGTGACAGGTAAGAAAATCATAACCTTAAGAACAAACAATGGGGGGGAATACGCTTCTGATATGTTTAAAGATTATTGTATAAATGCTGGGATTAAGAGGGAGTTAACTGTACCTTATAACCCACAACAAAATGGGGTAGCTGAAAGAAAGAATACGACTATAGTAGAAGCTGCTAGGGCTATGTTGTTTGACCAAAATATAGAAACTTAATTTTGGGCTGAAGCATCTAGGACACTTGTGTACATTCAAAATAGATGTCCTTATTCTCTTCTTGACAATAAAACCCCTGAAGAAGCCTTTACTGGCAACAAACCTGACATAAGTCATTTCCGGATCTTTGGGTTTCCAGTCTATATTCATGTCCCCAAAGAAAAGAGGTCAAAGTTAAAACCTTCTGGAAAGAAAGGAGTATTTGTTGGGTACAGTGAAACCTTTAAAGCCTACAAAATACACATACTTGGTCAAAGACAAATTGAACTAAGCAGAGATGTCATCTTTGAGGAAGACATAGCATTCAGGAGGTCCAAAAGCTCCAATGAATTAGAACACCAAGATCCTCCTACAAGCTTGGATGAGGCTTCCACCCCTGAGATTCAGAGGGAGACCCCTGAAGATGCTGAGCATGAAGTTCAAGGCTTACCTTTAGAAGAAAATTATCCCGAAACTAGGAAGAGACCACTTTGGGCTAAAAAGATGCTTCAAGAAGCTGAAAATTATGCTGCTCCAAAGGGGACCTTCAGAAAAAGTAAGAGACCTAACCTATTTTTCAGTTATACTGCCTTGATGAGTGAGATCATTGATGCAGAACCTTCCTGTGTTAGAGATGCGCTCAAGCATCAAGTTTGGAAAAATGCTATGTCAGAAGAGTATCAATCAATTCTGAAAAATGAAGTCTGGGATATTGTGCCTAGGCCTAAAGGCAAATCTATGGTATCTTCTAAATGGCTCTTCAAAATCAAACATGTAGCAGATGGCAGCATTGAGAAGCACAAAGCAAGGTTTGTTGCCAGAGGTTTCTCACAGAAAGAAGGTATTGACTATGAAGAGACATTTGTTCCTGTTGCAAGATACACTTCTGTTCGAGCAGTTTTGTCTATTGCAGCATCTAAAGGATGGAAAGTCCATCAAATGGATGTTAAGACTGCTTTTCTGAATGGTAAGATTGAAGAAGAAGTTTATTTGGAGCAACCTGAAGGTTTTGTGATTCATAAGGCTGAATCACATGTCTGCAGATTAAAGAAAGCTCTGTATGGACTAAAACAAGCCCCTAGAGCATGGTATGAAAGAATTGATCACTATCTCTTGGAATTAGGGTTTTCCAAGAATGAAGCAGATCCAAATCTCTACTACAAGGTAATCAATGGTGAATTATTAATTCTTATTCTTTATGTTGATGATCTACTAATCACAGGAGAGGATAATTGTATTTCTCGATGTAAGAAAGAATTAGCCTCTGAGTTTGATATGAAAGATTTAGGAATTCTTCACTACTTCCTTGGATTGGAAGTTTGGCAGCAAGCAGATGGTATAATCCTTAATCAAGGAAAATACACCATTGATATACTCAAGAGATTTGGAATGGTGGATTGTAGATCCATGACCACACCTATGGAGACAAATCTGCACAAACTAAAGGAAGCAGCTGCAGAATTAGAGTTTATAGATCCTACCCTCTACAGACAGATTATTGGATCTTTGATGTATCTGGTAAACACAAGACCTGATATATGTTATGTTGTTAATGCACTAAGTCAGTTCATGTGTGAACCTAGGGAAATACATCTTGTTGCTGCAAAACATATTCTGAGATATCTTCGAGGAACTATTGGTTTTGGTTTGAAGTATAAACATGTAGACCTTGACCTACATGGATTCACTGATTCTGATTGGGCTGGAAGCGTAGTTGACAGGAAAAGCACTTCAGGATGTTGCTTCAGTTTAGGATCAAGAATGATCTCATGGATATGTAGAAAATAGTCTTCAGTTGCTCAGAGTTCTACAGAAGTTGAATACATTGCAGCCTCCATGGGAGCAAGAGAAGCAGTATGGCTTCGGAAATTGCTTGTAGGACTGTTTGGTCAGCCCTTAAATCCTACTATCATCTACTGTGACAATCAGAGTTGCATCAAGCTTTCAATGAATCCCGTATTTCATGACAGGTCTAAACACATTGAGATTCCTTATCACTATGTTCGAGATATGGTGGAAAGGAATGTGATCCGATTGAATTATATTGGTACAGGTGATCAGATTGCAAACATTCTTACCAAGCCTCTCTCCAGGATCAAGTTTGAACACTTTAGAGATAAACTTGGTATGGTTGAAAATGTTATTTAATTTTGAGATAGAGTCTCATTTATTTT
The DNA here is from genome assembly GCF_030272615.1 of Cryptomeria japonica. Lineage (NCBI taxonomy): Eukaryota > Viridiplantae > Streptophyta > Pinopsida > Cupressales > Cupressaceae > Cryptomeria > Cryptomeria japonica. Next base: position 157,183,554 of record NC_081410.1, read on the forward strand.
GATATACTAATATATTTAAAGATGTTTAGTGTGTAAACTCTTTTATTTGTCATGTGTGTGACTCCATGACTGCATGGGCCTTCTGTGAACATTATTGAAGGGTGACAACCTTCCAATAATGAACACTTGTTTCAAATTGATATTGTAAGGTGACGACTTTACAATTATCAATTTATCTATCTTGATGGATATCATGTGACTTGATATCTGTGGACATGTCAAGATAGTATATATATCTCTGAGACATTATGGTAGATATCAGTTGGTTGATATCATTAAATAAACCATAATTATGATAGAGATCTTCATGGTGAATATTATGAACACAATATTCGTGGACATGCCATGAAATGATTATCAGTATGGTAGGCATCATGTGACTTAATGCCAGTGCACATACCTTACTTGATAACTATGAGTTATGGTGAGTATCATGAGACTTGATATTCATTGTTGAACCATATCTCTGAATATCACTATGGTGTGATATCTCTTCTCTTCACAATCAATGGATGAATTGTGATTTTTCTAACATGAAATGTGTCCTCCCTAGTTAAGAGGGAGCGTTAAATTCCTGTAACATCGGTCGTGCTATTTCATGATTCTGATACATTGATTTGATTACATGTTAATACGTTAACAAATAATGAGTAAATCAAAATTAATGTTACTGCATTTACCACCGGTTCATCGTTACATGTTATAGGGTTGTGATTAAACGATTATTAACAAATCGCGCTCCTCCCGATCGGGAAATAAATGATTCTAATGTTTGTTAAAGTGCTGTGGTGAACGGTGCATAGGGAAGAGAGGTGTCTTCCCACGTGAGAAGACACATCTCTTCACTACGTAACCTCTCATCACTTATATAACGTACATACATTGAGGAGGATAACATACCGAAATCAATAAGTGTGTTCGTATCCTTCAATTCACATTGCAGCAGATCAAATACAACTTTCAGGTTATATCTCCATCCCTCATATCTTCTTGATCACAGAATTTTAATTAAATTTAACAATTGTTATTATCTCAATAACTTATTGCAACAATTTCATACAATCTCCCTCCTTTACAAGTGAGGGGGGTCACCCCTTTAAATAGACTTCAAGCCTTGGCTACATGCAAAACCCTAATTAGGGTATGCCCTAAAAGATTCCCACACATGATGCAACAAGGTGGGAATAATCATTAAATGCTCATTATTCCCACTTACAATAAATTCCTGCTATCTAAAGATAGTGCCCACTGTGCATTAAATGCACCATTATCCACCAAGTTTGCCCAACATGCAATAAATGTTCCTCCATGCAAAATCGTCCATGTTGCCATAAATGCCCATCATCTCCTAAATGTGACGGTTGCATGCAAGAATCAGCCATGATTCCATAAATGTGACGACTACATGCAAGAAGATGCTCCACCATCTTAGCATGCGTTGACCCAATCGCCACCCAGTCAAATATTCCTGAATAAATATGCCACTATGTCATTCGGTCAAAAGATCCTTGTCCAAAAATGGATGACCATTATCTCGGTCATTAATGGCATAAGCAATGAACTTGGTGACAACGATCTCCAATTCTCCTATGGAGACACTTGGCACACTCTCCATTGTGAATTCCATCAAGGAAATTTCTTCTTCACTCTTGGAGAAAAACTTCTCCCATTCTGCTGCCATTTCTTTTGTCGTCCTCGTGCTGGAAAATAAGGAAACATTTTCCAGATGTGCCTTGGAAAATGATTCCACAAAGAAGAATTCATGTAACCGGTCCCTCAGATAATTCAATGTCACTCCACCTTCATCCAATCTTCTCACAAATGATGCCGCAATTGTGTTGAGGATTTCCTCCTGTACTCTTCTGATTGAGTCTTTCAAAGTCAAAGACTCCATGTTGAATCTTTCAAAGGCTTCCCTTCTAGTGCAGACGGCACAAAACCACCGTGGGAAGTCCTAAATTTCGTTCTCCTGGATCACCTTCCTATCTATCAGTGTCTGCTTAGGAACTTTCACATCAAGCCAATTGAGTCACGTCCATTGCAAAATCGGAACCTTGGAGTCAATTGTTTGAACTTATTGCAATATTAGCATACAATTGAACTTTGATCAAGAGAGACTAAAGTGACCGTTGGAAAACTTTATTCTGTGTTGGTGTGTTCACAAAACGCATGTCAACAGGGCCCAGGGTGCTTGTTGGTGCTCTAAATTGTATCCTTCATTCCTAGAGAATGCACTTAAGACCTACACTTGGGTACTTGTGTTTGTGTAGATTGACAAGCCAGGACTTATGATCAGTGTGTAGGCAATTATGGGCCAATTGACAATGGTGGGCAATTCTTCTATACTTCTGTTTTTGTAGGCTAAGGAGGTTATTCCTAGAGATCTTATGGACAACTAATGAAGAACAACTGGTCACACAGCTTTGCCACAACCTTTGCATAAAGATACTCCAAATATTTGTCACTAAGCGCTCCTTGTACTAGCTTATTGGTCCTGGCAACCAAAGATCTGCTTACAACAGATTAATATCAGGTTACACATGCAACTAAAGATGCAAATCAAATTTATATCCCCACATATATATTCTTATGCGATTCCTTACTTCACATGCAATGTGAAAACCCATAAATGTGTAACTCTATCAAAATGGATAACAGTAAGCTCTCTAGAGATATAGAAAAGGTATGTATTACTATTACTGAGTTATGCAAACTGGTAGGACACTAACTTACACCAGTCTAAACTACATTGGAAAAGAGGATGATATTCAATATGGGGAATGATCATATCACCTAAAACTGACTGGTGCCATAGTCCACTGGGCAAGAGAGTCTAAACTCGAAGAAATGTGTAAATATTATTGTAAATCTGAAATAGAGAACTAACATTACATCTGAAATCCTATCTGTCTAGCTGCAATGCAAAGACTTAAGAAACTTCACACAACTAGACATTCTTTAACAATCCATTATTAATCAGATAAATTCCATATGCTATTCTAGAAGGGCTTATTCTACAACTACTGTGATATATAACTAATCAAGAATAAGAATAGTTTAGCAAACGAAACCCTATAAATGTATTTCATTATCCTTTGAAACTCTCAACTATTTATGAATCATCCACATCATGGAGAGGTTTTTTGTTTGACAATACCTTCTTCAAATCTTACAAAACAATGAATAATGCAAAGACTTCAGGTTTGACATACAACATTTGATGCCAAAGATTACACTGACTAGAAGACACATTGGTGAGTAATTATTTGCTCCTTGTGATATTGGCCCACACAAACAAGCCACATACTCACCCTCCGACTAATGAAATTATGGCACATCAAGCCAAGTGTTTTTTATAAAGCTTCTTGCCAACCTTTTGAGCCTGCAACTTGATTGCTAAACTACAACTAAATCTGATTGTCTGCATTAATCAGTCCAAGCTCAATGCTTAGAGGTAAAACAGATTGACATGAGGCTAAAAGTAAATGTTACTACCTTTTGCTGCTTTACCTAAGTGCACAAGATTTCGATATGTAGCCAGCATCGACACCCTTAAATGGCCTTAGACAAAGTATTACCTCAAGAACAGTGGCCCATATACAATCTTCGGCAAAATTGACGAGTATGGTTGACTCGGATCCCTATGTAGAAATTATTGTCTCAATGAGAAATAAACCGATTGTCAATGAGAAATAAAGCAATTATCTCAATGAGAAACAAACTAAGTTCTATAGTTTTGCAACCATATGGTTGAAATTTATGAAGCTATGACTAGATTTAGCAGTTTGCATTGATCAATGGTTGGGGGTTAAATGGATAATCCTGAAGATGCAAAAGACAACCTGTTTCCATTATTCCTAAGCAAATTAGATTCAAACACATCATCTTTGATGATTGGCTGTCCATGGCACTAGGAAAATAAAACATCCTTGGCACATTCTTCACATTAGCTTCAGACAAGCATGGACAGTTGTCAAGATGAAGTAGGTTTGACTTAGTGGCAGAGTGCCTTCCTATGTGATTACACTTGATGCTTTCATTGAGTTAGCATGGGGACATCAATTATGGAGGTTATGCCTGTCTACAAAGTTTTTGGCATGGAGATCACATCTTGAACGACAGTTAATGTTACAACATATTGAAATACATAGGAAAGGTTTTTCCCAATACGAGTCAATTCCCATATGCACAACATTCTAATTGCTGACATTTGACAGGTAATGCTCATAAGATCCCTTGATTTGGTCTAGGCTGACATTTAGATTTTATTCAATGTAAGATAATAAGAGAGAAAAACTAAATAATAAAAATTAAACCTAAAAAAGTTTCATTAAGCTTTAATTGTTTTAGGCATAGTTTGCAAACTTTGCGAGTACTCTTTGAGTTGCCAAGTACTCTGTTTTTTTTTGCTTTGTGAGTTTTTACAAGTTTAACTTGTGAGTCTTTATAGACACAGGAAAAACATGGATAAAAACAGAAACGTGGGTAAAATGCTGGTTAAAATGCATTTTTCACATTTTTTTTTGGTTATAAAGTTATGCATTTTCTCTTTTGAGATGTCAATTTTTAATTTAAAATACACTTTGTAATTGAATTTTGCAAAAATATATATTTCTTTAAGAAATTTTAATTTTTAGTACTCTCTAAATTGCCGAGTCAAAATTTTAAATTTTTTGGGCTTGCCGAGTATTTTCCGAGTCAGAGTCTGCAAACTATGGTTTTAAATGCTATTTAAAAAGAGAGATTTTTAATTTAGTCAAATGTAGTTGTTTGGATTTGCATAAAGCACTGACAGAATGCTCATTTAAAATGAAATAGTTTATGTGGAATTAGAATTTCTTAGTTAAATGTTGCTTATGTATGCTTATGTAGGAATGTGAGGAGCTGATGGCTAAGGGAATCAGTGGAACTGGCCAAGGGTTTGATGCCCCTGGGAGACGTTTGGGAGGGTTTTCCCATAATCCACCTTTGACATCTCTCAGACAAAGCGCTTTGGCTGCTGCAGAAAAAAGAGTTCGGCAAGGGGCTTTAGTACCATCAGGGCCAAATCGTATTGGGGGTGACAGAGAGATGATGACGCTTTTGACTCCAACTCAAGCAGCTGCTATGGCTGCAGAAAGAAGACTTAGAGATGATATTTGGTGTGCTGCTCCAGTCACTTCTGGGAATGATGGAGTTCAAAGAGCTAGTGAAAGAGAAAATGGATTTTCTGGCCCTTCAACAGGAGTTGAGGATCGAATTAGTGAAAGTGATGGTAGGCATAAAGGTATTGCTTTTTCAGGGTCGTCAACTTCAACAGCCACAGTAGAAAATCCAACAAGTTCAAGCAAAGGTGATTCTATGTGGAAATGTGGTTTATGCACTCTCCTTAATCCGGTATGTACAGCTGTTGTCGCATAAAATTTTCATTAGTTGGTGTTGAAATTATGATTGTGACTACTCACAAATACTTATATCCACGTGTTTGTTATTGTATACGTACACACACACAACGCACATGTGCATGCGCATGCACACGTGCATGTGCGTGTGGGTACATGCACACACACACATGACACACACATACATGAAAATGTGGTCATATTTTCTTTAATGGAAGGCTTGTTATTACTGGGTCTTTTTAAAGAATCTTTCACATGACAAAGGAAGTTAGGAATTGTGTGGGTCTGTGTTAATAATTTCACAAAGATTGATTAGTTTTATCACAAAAGTTGGCAAACTGATTAGCTACAAGGCATCAAGACATTATATTTTAATCTGTTTGTGAGATATTTGTAGTGCAATTCTTGAATTTGTTGGCTTTGTAAAAATTGTCTTCTGTAATTTTGTGCTATAGTGAAGAATTGTTTGATAAGCCATCCATTAACAAAGGTTTTGATGTCGTTTTGGTTTTTTCAAGATTCATAGATCACTGTGATAAGACATTTCCATTGCTTAAATGCCAATCTATATGGTCTGTTTGTGAGATTTTTGTAGTGCAATTCTTGAATTTGTTGGCTTTGTAAAACTTGTCATCCATAACTTTGTCCTATAGTGTAGAATTGTTTGATAAGCCGCCCATTAACAAGGGTTTTGATGCCTCTTTGGTTTTTCTAAGATTTATAGATCACAATGATAAGACAATTTCCATTGCTTAAATGCCAATCTATATGGTGTCTAGAATTTTTACTTGGGCAGAGTTTATTGAAGAGGCACGGTAAAAGTTGAAACTGATGCATGATAGAGTGAATTGTCATTTCATGGTATAAAATATTATAATTGATCTAGTTTAACACATGCAACTATTGGCTATGGCTAGTGTGAATGTTTTATTGCCTGAAGAAGACAGACAATCCTGAAGGAGATTTAATGTTATTTAGAAACCACATTATAGAAGGCACAATATGCATAAATAACAAGGCTCTTGATTTAACTGTTTATATTAAAGATGCATTAGATTGTGAAGAGACTGATAATCAAAGCTCGCAAGATAGGCACCTCAAGCTGGTAGAAGGATATGATCACCTACTAACTGTTAGGCAACTCTTAACCATCCTATCAACTTTGAATACTGACAACATATCAATATGATTAAATCTGAAAAGGTGGCACTTGCTATAACATGAATCTACATTGCTAGTTGCTAAGATTATGGCTTTTTATTGGCTTGGGGCTACTGTCAGATAAAGTGTTCAGGAATACTATTTAATATTGAAGAATTTAATAATGAGATTTCACTCTGCTGCCGTGTCTTTGACAGAACTTTACATTGGATTGGTTTTTAGCTGTCCTATTAGTTCTTGTCAATTAGATGACTGCTATTTTGATGTTGATTTTGGACAATTAATGGCTTGAGCGTCAGAGGCGCATTCAAGAGGAGAATATAAACTTCCAATACCAACAAAGTATTAGAATAATCTTTGAATGATTGCAAATTTTGTTAAAAAAATATTTTAGATGACTGTGAATTGATAGCAAAAGATAATAGAGACTAATCTGTTGGGCAATTGGCTTGATCTTCAGGTGTTGTTTCTTCAAAAAATAATCTGATAATTGAATTATATTTTTTTGGTTGCATTTCAAGCTCTTTCTGGATCCCTTTTGAGATCCTATAAATGGTGTTCTTCTAATCTTCAAATGAGACATTAGTACAAAAATCCACAAAAGAATTATCCTTTCTGCACGTACAGTATGTCGAACTGTATTATTTGGGATAAATAGTTAAATTTGGAAGAATTAAGAATGGTGAAGCTCCATAATGGACTGATGTTTGAATATTAGAATCTCCATATTGGAATTTATGGTTTAAGACATGATCCTGGTGTGATTTTAGCATATGATAAGGAAAAGGCTTATTTCCTTCAGCAGTTACGAGATTGGTATTGGTGTCTCTGCTTAAATTAAGAGTAACGGCTTTTACAAGGGGTGGTAACAGTGGAAAAGACATAACCCTCCAGCATCGATTGGGAGATATATATACAGTATATCAGTCATTCCAAGGGGATATAACCATCTAGGAGAGCAAGGAAGAAAGCAATTGAAGAAGAAAATGTTGACTTGGTGGTCAGCACCTCCTTGATTGTTGATTTGAAGAGTACGTGAGAAGAATTGTGATGATGTCATAGAATCTTATGCTGCAAAGTAAGAAGATACCACAAAAGTAAAGGAACGAAGATTAAACATATTAATTACAATGTGTGTGCTGTAAGTATGATTTATATTGTGACACTTTAAAGGTATAATGCAAACTGTATTTCAGTGACTTTAATTCAAGACCAAGTTCAGTATCAAGATAACAATGATATATCCTCTCTAATGAATCCATTCTGAGATAATATGAACAGGCCATCAAGAGATTGTTTTCAGAACTGAGAATATACAAACATATTTACAGAAATTTTGTTGATATTACTGTTGTTGTATGTGAAACAGAGTAGTATATCTGAAGAGAGAGAACTTTCAGATTTTAATCTGTGTAAGCTTTGCATATCTTCAAATGTTGTAACATCTGATCTTGCAGATTTGAAAACAGTAACAGTATACTCTATTTGTAAAGTTCTTTTGGTTGGTGCCACGAGAGTTCTGAGTGGCTGCTCAGATTGACAAATTTGTACTTGCAAGGGTTGGTGCTCTCAGAAGGGATTTGGTGATTCCTTGGGTTGTATTGATGTGTTTTTTAGCACAATCAAACACAAAATAAAATATCAAAAGTATTCTATCCTCTCTTTATCAAAATCTTCTTGGATGCTAAATTATATGATCAACCAAGATGACTCCAAGGTTTCTTTAGTCATGTCTTGACGTGTAGATAGCTCAATTGGTTGATGTGATTGTTGCTGGAACTTAACCATCCAATAGTGCAATTTGGTGATGTTTTCTCTTTAATTGACTTGAATTGAAAAAATAAAATAAAAGAGGAAGGGTTTAGAGAATCTAGTCTATTCCTAGAATGTAAGAGCGACGGACAATCTTTGGTGAAATTCTAACTAAGCTAAGCTTTGACATGTGAGCAACATATCCACAAAGCTAGTGCGATCTCCTAAGGTAAGCATATGATGTTCAAATCACCGCCTCGAACATAGACACTACCAAGTCGATGCATATCAATGAAGAAGTAGCAATTGAAGTGAAGCTTGGCTAAATAGATCCAGTTGACTACGCAAGGCAAGTCTACAATCAGCAAACTGCTAGTAGTATGGATGTACGAATTTCACCATTGATCATGCACAAAGTTCTTTCATTCATCTAATTATAATGAAAGCAAATGAGAAGTAGAAACCATGTAGCTTGTTGAAATAAAACATTTCAGCATATCTTCAATGAAAAGAGTATATCCATTTACAAGCCTTAGCAACAATTTCTTCTTCTCCTACTCTATTCAAACTGTTTTCTATCTAATATCTATCAACTATTCACTACTGTTGAACTATTAACTATTAACCTTTACAAATGAGAGAGAGTGAGCCTTATATAATGCTCCCTTTACAATGAAGGGTTCAGATCGATTTCGGATCAATGGCCAAGATTATAAGATGCAAACCCTAATTAGGGTTTGTTACAACAAACTCTTTCTAGCTAATGAGAAAATTTCATTTAATTTGGCACATGTCCTATATTGAATGTGAACCAATGAAATATGAGGGTAAGTAGCTCAAAGTTTGTGCCTCCATAGGATGAGTCAAGTACATTGAATCCTGACATGCTGATGTGGAACCTCTTGATTGGTGGAGTGGTGATTAGCATGCCACCTCCATTTGCACTTGTAGGTTTGATAGATTATCATGAAGGAATGTTGAGAAATATCTCTTGATACTCAACATCTCAAGCTTCGGCAGTGATGATGATGAAGGCACATTCCCAAATTATATCATGTTGTTCAAACCGATCTTCTAACTTTGATTAACTCCTCTGACTTGATCACACTTGCATTTCCATCCTCTTGTTGGAGAATCCTGAACTAGTTAACTCCTTGATAAGTTCGATTCCAAATTGTTTTGAAATCCTTTACCTTAGAGTACTAACAATGATTCTTGGGTTTCCGGAGGAAATCCAAGATTGTAAACATTTTCCTCTCATCTCCATTGTGTATTTGAAGAATGCTGGAGTGTTCATTATGTGGAGCAATCTGCTTCCTCGCCTTGTATAATATTATGAAATCTTCCCCTTTGAGCAGCTTCCTTGTATGTTTGTAGCTGTTGAATATCCTTCTCTATTACTCATTCATCAATCCACAATCCTCCTTTACAATGGTAAATTCCGTAATGCTGCCTGAGTTTGATGTTTCACTTCTTGTCTTAGACCTACAAACAAACAGATACTGAATTAAAACATTATGAAATGAACATAAGAAAGAGCACATAGCAAATCATACATCTTAAACCGTTAGTATGAATTAAGAACTCAGAAAAAATCTGATCCTTTGTTTTGAATTGTGTTCCTTTCCAGATCCGATTCAGCTTCTGCTCTTTATTGATCAAAATTCTGTTCTAAAATCTTCCTATCTGTGGCAATAATCTGCTCTGATTTTATTTATGCCCCTTCATTTTGCACTCCAATCTGCTCCTTGAATTACTTTAAAATGAATTTGTGTGATAATTGAATGATGCTTACCACCCTCTCTTATATGTATGCATCCTTTAATTCAATACCCCGATTCATGGTGATGGCCAACCTTGGCTTGAAATGTTTAAATTTTCCTTCTAAATTGCCATGCACCGATTCTTTGATTATAGCCGACTTGTTTTGAAATGAATTTGTTTTATTTTAAAGTTTCGAAGGTTTTGAATTTTCAAAATACCATGCTTTTATCCTTTGGTATTTATCTCTTGCTAGTTGGCAGTAACAATCTCTACATGTCCTATCGGGTGTCTTGGGGTCAAAGTGTGACCAGTCTTAATTTTTAAATAAAACATTTCTTTGTTAGTATGTGGGCCCCATAATACATCCTTGTTGGCACTGACCCTTCTTTATGCTTGTCAGGGATGTTAGGAAGCTTAAACATATGCCACGGTGGGTAAAGGAAGGAAGGGATATGAAGGAAGGAAAGGTGCCGCGGTGGAGAAGGGATGGAGGATGTTGGTGGGTGGAACATGTTGCGGTGAGAAGGGAGCAAGGGATGTGGTAGAAGTATATGCCACGATGAGGAGTGTGCAAGGGATATTGGAGGGGATGTGCCATGTGGGAGAGGGAGTAAGGAAGGTCGGTGGGAAGGACGTGCCGTGGTGGGAGGTTGGAGAAGGATGTCGGTGGGGAGAACATGCCGCAGGGAAGGAGAAGTGAGGGATGTCGGTGAAGGAAGGTGGTGGGGTAAGTAAGAAGTATGGAAGGTGTCGGGGGTAGAGGGTGGTAAGGAATGTAGGTTAGGAAAAAGGTAATTAGGGAATGAAAGATGAGGATAGTTAGGTGGGTAGGGAGGTTAAGATGGGATTAAAAAAGGGGGTAGTAAATTAAATTTAGGATATGTTGGGGGGAGATAGAAGGATGGGAAGGTAGGTAGGGGTAGGTTAGGATGTAGGAAATGGAAGGGTAGAAAATATGATAAATGGAGGTTAGGAGGTATAAGAAGTAGTGAAAGGTAGGGAAATGAAGGAGGTTAAGGGATGGGATGGAGGTTAGGTAGGTGAAGGGGAGAGGGATAGATGATAGGAAGGAAGGATGGAGGGATGGAAGGATGGATGAAACGATGATGGAAAAGAAGTTGGAAAGAAGGATGGGAAATAAGGAGGAAGGATGGAAAGATGGAAAGATGGAAGGAAGGGAGAAGGGAGGAAAGAGAGGGCGAAAGGATGCCACGGCTAGGGAAGGTGTAAAGGATATGGATGTGAGATGGAGGATATGGGATGGAAGGAAGGGTAACAGTGGATGGACGGAAGGATGGAGAGGCGGACTCCCTCTCGTGAAGCAACTTATATTCCAAGTTTCGCACTTTCACACATTTCTTACCTATCAATTATCATTATCCATTGAAATACAAATTTACTTGAGGATTATTCAATTACCTGAACCTTCATCATGGAACTCCTGCCTAGACACGACTTGGAAATTGTATTGCATTCTCTCTTAATTAAGAGGTTAAAAGCTCCAAAACCACTGCTAAGCTAGGCGACTAAACTAAGACAACTACTCTAGAAAGAAAAAAGTAGGGGTCCCCATTTGCAATGGGGCGATGTGTGAAAACGTCACAACGGGTTGGTACCTTAAAAGTTTGTAAATCATTTTAACTGTGAGGCTGGATTAGGACAGTAGATCCTAGCAGCATTTCTCACCGTGGTTTTCCCATCTTGGGTTTCCACGTAATCTTTTGTGCATTGGTTTCTTTGTTTGGTGTATCTTTCAGATTTCAGTTTGGTGCTTTCATTTCAGAATTAAGTTTATAAGCTTTAATAAGTTTTTCAAAAGAATTAATTGGATAAGTTTTATCATCATAATATTTGCCTTTGCTAATTGTAGTAAACTTGTGTTCTACAATTGGTATCAGAGCCTTGGGTCATGGGTTCGAGTCTCCCCTCAGTGGGTGCTGAGGGGGAGATTGTTGACTTGGTGGTTAGCACCTCCTTGGGGACTTGTGACATGGCTTAATTGCATCTCGTGGGTCGGGTTGAATCTGGCGTTGATAGTTTGAGCTTTTGGCGCAATGGCAAACGATTGCAACAGAAAAGAGATTTAGACCTACAAAGGGAAAGGCATCGAATCAGACAATAACTTCACACCAACGATCAATTCAGATCAAAGTTGTTATTAAATTGCAGGCAGTAGCATCATTATTCAGCTGTACTATGCATGGATAAATATATATGTTCAATACGTATGCTTGGTATATGAGGCACTGTAATGCACAATTCTCTACGTATAAATTTATGATAATATAATATCATGAGTAATAATATTGAATTCTAAATAGCAACAATCAATCATGGCCAGGTGAGGAAGGGAATACAAGAAGGGGGAATGGCTATAGATTTCTCACTAGGCACACCACCTCATATGAGATGGCGAAAGGCCACATGAGGCCAAGAGGGATGGGATATCCGCTCTTGGGCCTAAGGTAGAGGATTGCTTTGGGCACCCTATAATACAAGGAGGGGAAACAATAACCACCTCATGGTGGTGATAGATAGTCCTGTTGTGACCTATTTCACACATCGCCCCATTGCGAATGGGGACCCCCTAGTAGTTTTCTTTTTAGGGTTTGGTCTTAGCTCTACAATTTCATAAGTCTTTTCATTGAGAGTTTAAGATTAGGGTTTTTGAGATGTCATCCGCAAACAAGTAGAGAATTTGTGCTCAGAACGCTATCAAGACGTTGTCAAAGTGCTTAGAAGGTTCAAAGGACGAAGATCGCAATTGCTTTGGGTCATTTCTGACAACTTTCTATTTTTAGAAATTTTGCTTTTTGTTTTTTTGCTTTTTGCTTTTTTTTGCTTTTTTGAAAGTAGGTTTAGGGTTTGGTCCTTTAGGTCGTGTCATCAGTGCCCATGTCTTCAGAATAAAAAAATTATGTCTCTAAGTGTAAAAAGAAGGGACAAAGCTCCAGGCTAGGGTTTTGTTCCAGAAGATCCAGATGAAACATGACAAATCAAAACTTGAACATGACAATAGAATGAAGTTTGGAGGGTGGCGCACAAACATGCAAAAGGTATAGATGGAATATGAACTCCAAAGTCCATCCAGCATAAGAAAAATTTAATGTCCAATCTGCCTTCAACATTGACCAGCAAGCTGAGAAAAGAATGTCCAAACATGTGCAAAGTTCGATCAGCACTAACAAAGGCATTGCCCAAAGAGCATGAAGGTCCACCATGCCTAACAAGCATCCTATTCCGCCTTTGCTAAGAAGTCATCATGTCCGCCACGTCCAAAGGAGAGTGAACTTCGACCTGCAGTTAGAAAAGGGTGGCAAAGGTACAGTAAACTCCGACCTGCAGTTGAGAGGGCTATCCAAACCAAGACAAACTCTGACTTAAGCATCAAAAGGATGGCCAAACTATTTGCCAAGTTCGTCTTGGCTAATAAGTTCCATCAAGTCCGCCCAGCGAAGAGAAAGGTATGTCCAAAGGAGGTGTAAAGTCCGCTAGGAGCATGAAAGGTATGGCAAAAAAGTCACAAAGTCCGCCTTGGATGAATGGCTAAACAACTTCAAAGTCCGCCTAGGAGTTGAGGGTGGCAAGGTAAAATTTGCACCAAAGTAAGCATGTTCCAAACAAGCCCAAAGTCCGCCATGTCCACAAGAGCATGAAGTCCGATCTGCAGCAAGTTAAGATGGCCAAACACAAGGAAGTTCCAATGAAGCCTAAAGTCTGCTATGTTGGCTAATGAAGAGTGAAGTCCGCCTTGTCCAATGGGACTTAAAGTCCGCTAAAGACATAAGAGAAGATGGCCAATATAGGGGTAAAGTCCGCCTAGGAAGATAGAGGAGTATGTCTTGTCAAATTGGAAGTCCGCTTAAGGAAGAAAAAGTAAGGTAAGATGGCACATTGAACATGAACTCCGCCCAAGCCTAAGACATGTCCAAATTCTTTCAAAGTCCGTCCTATGAAGAAGTTCCAAACCTCCAACACAAGGTGTAAAGTCCGCTTGGGAACATAAGGTAAATTGCACAAGGTTTGGAAGATGGCCAAACACATTCAAATTCCGACTTGGCTAAGTAAAGAATGTCTAATAAGCATGAAAGTCCACCAAGAAGAAAAGCATGGCAAAAGTACAAGGTTTGGAAGGTGGCTAAGTATCCCAAAGTCCGCCCTCTCCCTAGCAAGTCCAAAAGAACTTCAAGACCAATTATGACATGAGAAAGATAGCCAAACATGATGACAAGTCTACCTAGGAAGTAAGGTTTGGACGTCCAAAGCATGGTGAAGTCCACTCAAGAGGGTTTTGGCATGATAAAAGAAAAGAAAACAAAGTTTTCCAATCTAGACACTAGCCAAGTTCGCTTATGGCATTCGGCTTAGACATAAAGATGATAAAGTTTGCCAAGAAAGATAACACATAGACCTCCAAAGTTCGCCTAGGCATAAATGGAATATGTGAAGACGGCTAAGCAAGATGAAAGTTCGCCCATGATTCAAAGATTAGACATGAAGATGATCAACTCGCCACGACAAAGAAGGAAAAATGACTAGAGGAATAACAATTTTGATAAAGTGGCACATGAAATCAAGGGTCAATTAATTGAAAGGGTTGGAAAAATTAAGCTTGACACAGAGAATATTTTTAAACTTTTCAAATACTTAAAATTATTTTTGAAGGGAAAATAATTTCAACACTCAGGAAAGATTTTCGAAAATTTTGTTGATGATGTAGCGTCAGAAGTAATCCTTCAGGGCCGATTAGCAGATATTCTATCGGCCTTACATATCTAGTAAAGCAATTTACTTATGCATTAAATATCGAACATATTGCATTATCGCGTTTCGATGATTAATCATTAAAAGATGTTTATCGGGTGTGTTAACATTGAACAATATAATCGATTGTGTTATTAATGAATCGATTTGTGTATAGTCAATAATGTTTTAGTGAAAGCCGATTTAGAGTGTCATGAAGAGACACGTCCTTATTGGAAAGACATTGGAGTCAATATATATGGTTAATGCATCTCCCCTATTGGTTCGTGGTGATAGACATATGCGACATACTCAGATCGGAAACACACAACGATTTAAGACTTTATCATAACTTAGAGGCAGATTGAAGACATATATAGTCAGTAAGCATATTGCATATTCTTTGGCAGATCACGTTATCTACTATTGCAGTCCGATCTTCTACAACAGGCCGATCTTCTACAGCAGTTCGATTTATTATCTTGTGTGTTATATTGTTGTGTGCATAAAGCTTCAAGCAGTGAAGCTATTCTTTGTAAATCATATTCAAACATGATTAAATATAACTGAGAATTTTGTGGCTGGGTTTTTCACCTTCATAAGGAAGGTTTTCCCAAGGTAACTTAGTGTTCATACTGTTCATTTGTGGAGAATTTTTGTTCTTGTTATAATCTGATCATAAACTTAACAAATTTAACATTAGAAAATTTTAGAATTTGAAAGAAAGATCTAGAAGATTTTCTGACTAAGAAAGAATCGTTGAGAGATAAATAAAACTTTACATTTTGGAAAGATTTAAAACACAAAAAATACCCCCAAAAAAACAGGAAGCTTCTAAAAAATCGAGCTTCTCAACTCTATATCAACTCAACTTATTCCTTTCAAAATTCATTATCAGGTTTGAAGATTGGAGTTTGATTTTGGAAGAAGTTTTCCCTCTCTTGAAGTTTTGGAAGATTGAATTTTGAAGAAGTAAAATTTTGTGTTTGTTGGAAGGAAGAATCAAGGTGCTTTTTGTGAGTTTATGACAGAATTTTCAGACTTTAAGACAAATTTTCATCAAAATCAGTCAAAGAAAATCCCAGAAATTCAAGAAATTCATATCTTGACTGATTTCTTCTGTCTAAACCACTCATTTCATGAAATTTACTAAGTACTTGGCCAAATTCTTCACTTTCAGTTTGCTTTTTCACAAGAAATTAGCTTTTTGACAAGCTGAAAGTGAAATTTTTTGAGATAAAACATCCAAAATCAGAATTAAAACTTTGAATTATCTCAATAAATAATGTTAATTTCATGTCTTTTGCAGGTTGATGACTACTAGAGGAGTACCTTCCAGGAAAGCTCAGATGAAGTTTGCCAGTAAAGGGTCGCAACTAGAGTCGAAGATCAATTCCAAGTGGAAGAATGTCACAGACACCAAAGTCGGGCACGTTGATTTAGAAGAGTTCAGAAAGAGAATGTATGGGCACGAAGGATATTTGCCAACACCTATTGCTCGCCGGATGATGAGAAATGGCATTGTCTAGGCAACTAGATTTCCACTGGCTATGGAATGTGCAGAACTCATGGTTGAATGTGCGATACACTACAAAGCCCAAGAAAGAGAGATCATTGCACTTGATGGAAGAGTTTTAGCTCATCTTAGAGAGTTAGCCATTCAGGAAGTGTTTGGGATACCAAACTACAATATAACCTCACATAAAACCAAAGAAGGCACCCAAAAACTCTATGATAACCAGCCAGACCTCTGTGCAACAAATATCAACAAGTCATGGTTAGAAAAGCCCAGGGTTTCCCTCAAGAAAGTACCAAAGAAGTTGTTGTGCCCATACTTCAAAGAAGAATATGGTGACATCATCTTACTGCTGAATAGAGTAATGGGCAGCGCTCAAGGTGCACCATTTGAAACATGGATGTACTACTTCATTGATGAGATCGCCTCAGGTGTTAAGATGTTCAATTGGTCAAGAATAATTAGTGATAATCTTCATGAACAACTAAAGAACTTGGAAAGGACAAAATCATTTTATATGAGTTCCTACATTGTCTACCTGTTGGCGAAAAGTTATAGATATATATGATTGATTTGCAGAGGCGTAGTAGGCAACGAAGAGAATGAGTTCAAGTCCTATGATTGTTATCGCAACTGCAGCTCAGTGAGAAAACCCACTTCAAACGAGTAAATGATGTGTTCTTGATGTATATCACCAGAATACTACAGGGAGGAACCCATCAGAGGCTAACTCCAGAGGCGAAAAGTTTAATAAGCAAGTATGGAGCCTGGTTTATCCAATTTCCTAGATTTACATACATAAGAATTCAAGGTTTTACTGGTTGTCCTTACTGACTTCCAATCTATCCTACCAACAGAATGGTCCTGCTTGAGGTCCTTATACAGTTGGAGACTTATCAAGGCTTCCAAAGAGAAAAACAAAAGACAGCTATTCCATTCCCATTGTTTATCAGAGATATGCTAGAGTCTTGCTCAACAACACAGGTAGCTGAGAGTGCCAGGCTTGAGATGTAGTGGTACCCTTTCACAATCTATCCGTCTAGAGAGCTGTTTACGACCCTCACAACAATATTGGGATGGTAAATGGGGAAAGGTACATACATAGAGTAGACCTGGAAGATTTTTGGGCAAATGCTGTTGATGAGTTCGACATAAGGAAAAGACTATGGTCTAGACTACCAGTAAGCTTGATCAGGACAACTAAACTTTTCCATGTGCCTGATTAGTTGGAAGATGATGAAGAATACATTCAACTTTGCTTCGACGAGAATGCACCTCTTCCTCTTGTGAAATGGTCAGAACCAGAACATGCAGATTTGACCACCTTGATGCGGCCAATTGTAAAGTATTCCAAATGGTGGGTCGATGAGTAGGTCCATGGCTTAAGATGAAAGAATATAACCTTGACTTATAACCTGATGGGTGAAATAGAATCATATTCTTCAAATGCAGAAGCATCTCAAAATGCTGGACCTGTTGAAAGCACTAACTCCAGAAAGAAGAAGAAAGAAGTTGGAAGCTCTTCAAGGACAAAGGGCAAGACAATTACAAATGAAGGACCTGCTCAGAAGAAGCAAAGGCAGGAACCATCTCATTCTGTTGCATCTAGGAATAGAAATAATATATTGACTATTGATGAGTCATTGGCCGAGATACAATTTCCTTCTCCAATCGGAGGAGAAAATGTAGAGTCAATCCATCGGGAAGATGAAGAGCCTCCATCTCCTCTAGGCATAGAAATACTGGAGTCAGATAATGAAATGGATATTCTGGGCAATGAATTTCAGGAGGGAATGATTTTCGCTCTTTGAGGAGGCCGGAATATGCCATGTGAAGAGAATGATCAGGAAGAGGAAGGCATATAACAACCTACTATTCCTAATTGGTTGAAAGAAAGACTGAAAATAAAAGCACGAGTGGAAGCTCAAGAAGAAGATGATACAGCCGATTGCTTGGCCAAATTAGGAGAGGTGGCTGCAAAGAAGCCTGCCAGGAAGTTTTCCACAATCCAGAGAGATGAGATAGGCTGCCATACAGTTGAAATTGTTGTACCAAAAGTAAATAAGTCAAAAGAAGACATAGTTCATCATGAATACGAAATTACCACTTTTGACTTGGGACCAACTACCAAAGGTCAAGAGGTGGAAGACTTAGACAATTCAATCGCTTCCATGAAAGCCAGGATAGATAAGGAGGTAAGAAAGAAAAGAGAATATGAGAAGGAAATTGAGCATCTAAAGGAATACATTCAGCACTTGACCAAGCCACTTAACCAAGGCGATGCGGCAGTTCCTCTACTTCTGAGTCTTTCACAAGGATCAACTGAAAATCTTGAGGAAGAAAAGGTGATAGCCAGAGAAGCTAAAGAGTGGATGGCAAGCAAAAGAGAAGAAGCAACCACGTTCATGGATAAATTAATGCTGACATATGGACAAACTTCCTTCTTGCTTTCCAGAATTGCGATATGGCAGAAGCATGGGCGGACCTTCAAGATATTCAAGATAGAGTTATCTCGTGCCTTAGAGTATTGAAAGGCATGCATAAGCAAGAGTTGATTGATAAGGAGATATTTGTAGCAAGGGCTGCCTATGATTTTAATGCATGGCATTGGGCATTAGTAGCACATGGTGAAGTTCTGGAGAAGGTAAAGGCTGAAATTGTTAAGTCCAAGAAGCAGATTAAAGAAATACAAAACAAATTTCTCCTTGTAACTGCTGATTTGCTTGAAAAAGAAACCATCTGAGAAAGTGATATGCGGCTGGAAAATCTCAAGCTCAAAACTCAGGAGATTTTTTTCACCATCGTAGGACCAATCCTGAAGCAAAATTTGACCAAGGCATAAGAATTCTTGTCCATCTGAGATGCCTTCCAAAAACAGGAACTGGAGTGGGAGATTGCATTCATCGCTTGTGCAGACAACTTGGATGAATGGGAATACAGGATCAATATGCTGCCACATGTCACTATGGAAGAGGTTAACATGATTGTGTCCAGGTTCATTGAACACACTGCCAACCAACAGGATACGGATGTGCCTTCCTAAAAGATAGCTCTTCACGCCACTTTTCTCGCATGCACTTTTGTTTGGTTTTATTTTGGGAAACTCTAATTAGGATTGTGTTACCTTAATCTCAGTCGTCGATCTTAGATCGATCTCGGCCTTTCATTTGATTTCAGAAACTCTATATAAACTCTCATTCTCTCATTTTCATTTTGGTTGTGGAGAGATTTATGAAATTGTTTCTTAGAGCTACTTGAATAATAAAAAGTTCATTTGCAGATTTGCTTTGAAGTCTTATTGTTATTAAGTGTTTGCATGTTTACATACTTTCTTCAACAGTAGAATAGAATAGAATAAATTTTCTTAAAGTAAATTTGCTTTCAAAGTTGTTAGATGAATGAAGGATTTGATAGTTTAGATTGGTGAAACTTTTTCTCATACTTTCTTTGGATGGATGATTTTTGTTCAATGTGTAAAGCTAGCCTGAGCTCTTGATGTGGATGCTTTAACTTTTACTTGGAGTAAATATTGTTCGATTGATGTTATTATTCACAAGTATAAAAATCTTAAGCACAACCTTAGAAGATTGCACCCACTTTGCGTAGTTGTCCAAGTGTGACGAAACAAAGTGTCGTAATTGGTTTCACCTAGTCTTTACCGTCTCTTGAGTTCATAGGAATAGCTTAGAAGAAGCATAGAACTTCTGAACCCTTATCCTTTTTGTCCTTTTTTGAGGAAGTCCAAAATCTGAAATCCAAAAACACACACAAAAAAAAGAGAGCATTCATTGCCATATTTGTCTAAGTCCTAGCCTGTGAATGATAGAAGGGAAGGATGTTCCAGACATCCTGTTGTAGTTTCTCCTCAAATCTCTACCATGGTTGATTATTGGGTTAAGGAGTCCCAATCATAGGAAGTTGAATAAGGGTGGTATAATTAGGGGGAATGTCATGCCCTTGCCATGCTATCCCACACTCGCAGCATCCTATTGATCTAATTCAGAATCGATGCATAGGACATAGGCGTCTTATTACTGCTAGCATCGATACAGTAGCATTTAATAATAATAAGATCTGAGTTAACAATGGGCAGTGTTCAAACACAATATTTATTATATAATGGTCAGAGACCTCAATTAGCAAAGACAAAGATTATGATGATAAAATGAAACATTAGACAAAAACAAAGGCATCGATGATGATTAATTGTAAAGGCAGCATCGGTTCAGTCATGAAGAGGCAGCAAGGCAATATGTCCATTGGGAAGAGTTGTCACCAAGTAGAAGACAGGACCCTTCATTTCTTCTAGAGGGTTATATATGAGGCAAATAGCATTCAAGGAGGGTATCAAAGAAGAGAATCACTGAGCATTTGAACTAATAGGAGTACAGACTCAGTATACATATATTAACCAGCAGGCTATGTCCTTGTCTAATATTGTGGTATGAAGATGATGCATAATGACTTGGCTAATTTATTATTGGTCTTTCATTTGAATGAAGTAGGAATGTATGCAGATATCCCAGTGCTTCTAATGTTTGCATAATTAATAATGAAATAGGAATACCATATCAATAACACATTGCTACTGCTATATATATCACTATATGTTGTTATTCTTGTTACTATGTAACCCATGCCCAATAGAATAGATATAATGACTCTTTTAAAACATTAACCCAGTCTACCGTTCCAATATGGAGGGAAGATAGGGCATATAAGGAATTCAAGTTGCAGAAGGGTCCATTCGAGTTGGGTAACCCCGGGTGGGGTTGGGTGGCCGAATGGTGGGTGTCATTCTGTGCTCCTGGGCTTGATGGACAGGCTCAAAGCACCTTATATGATCTCTTATGGTGCTTCATAATGTGGATAGGTTATTGGGGAAAGCTTTAAGGGAATCCCACATGCACATTATGACTATTATTTTGATGATTAGAGTTCTATTTTAACATTGTTGAATTATATGTTTATTTATCTTTTGATATCTGATTTGCTTGCATGCTCTAAATCAAGATATTAAGTTGACAATTTATATCCCCAAGCATAATCCAATCCCCATTTGGGGAAGTCTAGGGAAAATTGAGTAAGTCCCAATAGGGGACATTACAATTGGTATCAGAGCAGTCCTGTTAGAATTCGTGAAATGCGAATCCCACAAGCCCAATTGTCTTCTGCAAGAATACCTGTCACACATACAAAGAAAATTGAACAACAAAATAATTGAAGACAATAACAATAATTGATTGATTGAATTGCTTGTATTGCTTGAGTTACAATGAATGATATGACATCCTTATAAAGAAATCTAACTCTAAAGATAGAACCCTTAAATGGTGGAGTCTACAAGATAGACTGAGAGTTTGAAACACAATGCATGTTAAAGTCATGTATGCACAAATAGCGTAATAGACTAATTAATGCATGAAACTCTCGAAAATCTAAACATAGTTTTCTTTTCTTAGTTTGCATTATGCATGGAGATAAATATTAATTAATTATTTGTAATTAATTAATTAACTAAATAATAAATTATTTAGTGAATTAATGCAATTAAGTGAATAATTAATATATAAATTATTTATTCCAACAAGTCCATGCCATCTTGTAAAAGATAGTTGATGCAACTTAGCCAAAGGGCTCAAAGGGCTGTGGAAAGAGAAACGAGGAAACTAGCATCCATCAATAACTCTACACCCAACAATACCATAAGCGAACAAATGGACAATGAATTGAGAATCATCACTCAAGCTCTTGTGGAGCAAAAAGGAAGAATGACCCAACTTCTCCTCCTAGCCATCCAAAACATGAGTAATGATAATTCTAGAACCGACCAAACCAATGGGAGGGATGCTAACTCCAACCATTCTGAAAATAACAACCTAACAAGGGTGTCAACCCCTAGACCAACTAGAACTCCTTTCCTACCTGTTGGTGTGCGTTTTTATCACCCACTGAACACAGAATAAAATGTCCAAGGACACTCTACCCTCTCTTGAACAAAATCACTATGTATGCTAAGATTGCGTGAAGATTATACAACGACTCCAAGGTTTATATGTGCAAACAAGTGGCTTTACATTGGATATGGCCTCCTTGGTGATGTTTGCTGAAATAGGAGGGGGACTTAAGCTCAACTTAAATGATTCATAAATGAGGACTTAGATGGATTTGACAATGGATTTCATCTTTTTGGGATTTTCAATTTTGGATTTCAAAAGAATGTAATGTCCCCATTTTAAAATAGAATTTAATAATAAATAGTAATAATAAAATTTAAATAGTAAAAATTAAATTAAAATATAAAAGAATATAATTAAATATAATTAATTAAAATTTAATTAAGTTAATGAATGGTCAAAAGACATGGAAGGAAAAGTTGTGACTCCCTCAACAATGAGATATAAAAGGGAGAAGAGAACCTCATTTGAGAGGGGGATAATTTGGAAATGAGAAGTGCATATCTGATTTAAATAAGAAGTGCAAACCTGATTATGAAAGGTTATGTCCCTTTGAAAGGCCAAAAATAATGAAGAGTTGCACTCTTTCAAAAGGTGCTAATGGTGAAAGGGTGTGTCTCTTGCCAAAGGGCATGCATGATGAAGAGGTGTGACCTCTCCTTCACATCGCGAGATATAAAGGAAAGGAATCAAAGCATCCACAACATCACCATGGATTGGATCATATCAGAACTGTTATTAAGTTACAGGCAGTAGCATGTTTGTTCTTGGTGAGGAAAATATAGAGACTGCCAGCAAGGATAGAAAAGATAGAAGAAGACCATTCAGACTGCCAGCAAGACAGGAAGGAAAAAGTAAGGAGCAGTGACAGGTACGTTTTCTGAGGTAATATTAAATATAACAATCAATATTTAATATATATATATTAAAATTCTATATGTACATTTCTGAATATAAACCATTGTGGATAATCTTAACCAGATTGATGACATTAATTAGATATAAAGTTAAAAAGGCAAATAACATACAATCATTCAAACAGCATTAAAATTGCAATACGGTTAGACATAACATATTTACATATCGGTATATGAATCTAAGGATGCATAAGGCAATGGAATTCAGTCAGCACAAATTATTGTAATACTCTAAATTCATACAATGCTAATAATATAAGGAATAATGTAATGATTGTAGTAATAAATGATTAATACTGATACGAAGTAGTACCAACAAAAAGCATTAATGACAATCTAAAATAAGGCACTAATATAATATAATAAAATGTGATAATTATATTAGGTATAATTGATTATCATAGTGAGATGAATTGAATAACAATATCACAAATGGTTCATGGTAAATGAGGGACTCTCTCTTAAGTACGCCACTCCTTTGTGGATGCCTAACCCCTGCCACATGAAGCCAAGAGGGATGAAGCATCTGCTCTTGGGCTTAAAAGAGGAGGTGGTTGTGATGAGGGGGAACGGTGATAGGACACCTCACTGGGTACACTACTCCATGATGGATGCTTAACACCTGCCACATGGAGCCAAGAGGGATGTAGCATCTGCTCTTGGGCCTAGGGTGGAGGGTCTCTTGGATACCCTATCCAACCAGCCTACCCTAGTGCACTAAGAAATTGGATAATAAAGTACAGCAACTAACCTACAATCTAATTTTATCTAACAAATAGAATGCTAATGGTAATTAATACATTAAAAATTTATATCATTCAATCTAATTCATTAGCATATGTTTCAACTTATAAGTATTACTTCATATATGTTCTCTAATTTTGTGTTGCAAGAAAACAATATACAAAGGTACTCCCTTAAAACTCAATTACTTATTTCACCATAATCAACACAATAAATAGAATGAGCAAAACAGATTTTACCATAATCAACACTTATTAAGTCTTGTATTCATCTAACAACTTAAAACAAATTCTACTCTATTTGTTGAAGAAGATAGAAACCATGCAAACCACTTAGACAATATATATTTCTAAAACAAATTCTACTCTATTTGTTGAAGAAGATAGAAACCATGCAAACCACTTAGACAATATATATTTTAAAGCCCATAAGCACATAAGAAACTTTATTATCAAAGTAGTCAATTGCAACAATTTCATAAAACCTCACACTCTCAAAATGAGAGGAGGGAGTCTTATATAGGCACAAGAAAAGGAATGAATGACCGATATCAAACAAAGATCAAGGGCCTAGATCGAAACACCAAAACCCTAATTAGGGTTTCCAAAATCCATCAAACTTAAACAAATAAGAACAAGACAAATGTCACTCGATTCTACTTTCGAGGAGGATGCATCCACTTTCCTTTTTAGAAGCAGCATATTCAATGAACTTGGACACAAGAGGACGAACCTCTTCCATGGTGACATGTGGCCAAATTTTGCTTGAGAATTGGTCTTGTGAAATCAAATAAATTTTCTTGAATTTTGATCTTCAATTTCCCTGTCTGCATATCATTTTCTCTTACTATATCTTGTTTAAGCACCTCAACTGCCACAAGGAAAACTGTCTTGAATTCCTCTGACCAATTTTTCAACTTCAGCACAATCAATCTCTATCTTCTTTAGGGACTCAACTTTGGTTGTTTGCAAAATACCAAATGTTGAAATCATAAACATTTCCTGCTTGAATCACACCTCCATTGACCAGATCCTGTTTGGGAAGTCCCCTCATTGCCTTCAGGCATGGAATTACTTTGTTCTGAATATTTTGAAGATCTTCCCACATCTCGGACATGTCCTAGATTCTATATAGGAAAGATGTAGAATCATATGCTGACACCAAGTTTTCTACTTGTATGGCAGCCTGCTCCATTGTGTTTGAAATCCACCCTTTAGCCTCCCCAAATGTAGGTTTCATATCTTTGAAATCTCTGACAGATTCCTATGGAAGGGCTAAAGGTGGGGGAATTGGCGCCTCCTCTCGATCAATGGGATTGATCAGGTGTTGGGCATACCTCCTCAACAGTTCATTCTCAATCTTCAGTTTTTCTTTTTTCTCAATTTCTTTCCTCAACCTTTCCTTGATAGTTTTCACAGAATCATCCAGTTCCTGGACCTCTTGAACCTTAGTGGTTGGGCCCAAGTCAATGGTCGTTATCTCATACCCTTTAGGAGTAATATCCTCCTGTGCCTTATTGACCTTTAGCACCGCCACCTGAATGGATCTAAATCCTGTATTATATCTTTGAATCAAGGAAAATCTCTTGGCTCCCTTCTTTTCCACTGTTTTATTCAATCCAACTAAGAGGCTTGCTGTGTCTTCTTCTTGGTGTATTTCTACGGGCGCCTTAGCTTTCATTCTGTCTTTCAGTCAATCAGGAATTGTTGATTGCTCCATGCCATCGTTGACTGGATCATCCTCAATTCCCTTGAGAGCCGAAATCACACCATCCAAAAATTCTCCCTCAGGTTCAGTATTATCCAGTTCCACAAACTCTAGTGGAATGGGCTCCATATTCTTCTCTTCAAAAATAGGAGAGGGAATTCCTATTTCATTCTCAGGTTCACTTTCATCCACCGAAGGCCTATTTGGAGCGATGGATGAGGTCTTGATGGTAGATTGAGCTTGATTTGGTTTCTATCGTTTGTTGACAATCTCCTCATCCACAACCTTCTTTCCTCTCGCTTTGGATGAACTTCCTGTTGTTTCCTTCCTTTTTCTAGAAGCTGCACTTTCAAGACCCTTAGGATTATGAGACATTGCATCATGGTTCAAGGAAAAGGACTCATCAGCTCCCATTAAATCATAAGTGAGGCACATTTCTTGCCTTGAGTTCATTAGTCCTTTGAGCAACCCACCATTTGGAGTACTCAACCACTGGCCTCATCAAATCGCCTAAGTTTGCCCTCTCAGAATCTGACCAATCAATCGGGGGAAGTGACTCATTCTTTATATCTTCATAACGTAGTTGCACAGGTTCATCTTCATCTTCAATTTGATTAGCTTCTTGGAAAACTTCAGAGGCACAAATCAAATTCATTGGTATCCTTGACCATATCCTCTTTCTTATTTCAAAGATATCAACAACATTGGCCCAATAATCTTTAAGGCCAGGCCTGTGTTCATATCTTATTCCATTCACAGATCCCATACAGTGGAAGGGATCAAAGTAAGCCCTTGATTGGAAAGGAGAAAATGGATACTGTTGTGAGGTATTCACACATCGCCCCATTGCAAATGGGGGACCCCCACTTTTTTGCTTCTGGGGTTAGCTCTTTTAGTTTTGTTGTTGGTCGTTTTAGTGTCTTAGGCTTTGCATTGAAGGGATTGAGTTTCTCAAAGGTCATCAAGCCAGGTGGAGTGAAGGAGGTCATGTTAGTTGAGTGATTAGGGGTTATTTAGATCATTCCTAGGGTTTTTGTGTACCACCCGGTCACGCTTCAAGTTGCTAAATCAAACCTTGCTTGAATGCATAGTGTCCTCTTAGGTCCCGTCCCTTACATCAAGGTCAGAGCAAACTCGCCTTAGAAGTCTGGAATGTCATCCTGATCTTGAAGTGTCTTGAAATTTGACTAAGTCTGGAAATTTGAAGGATCCTCCAAAAACTAGATTTTGCATTATAACTCCTGGAGGTTCGAAACCACTCTCAAACATCCTGACAATATATATGGAATCTTATACTTAAATGTTATATTCCATATATGAATCTTGACGGAGAGGCTAACTTGTCAAACGATCTTCATGTTGAAGGAGAAGTGAGAGAACTTCATGTTGAAGGAGAAGTGAGAGAACTTCATGTTGGAGAAGAGGTGAGCGAACTTCATGTTGAAGGAGAGATGAGCGAACTTCATGTTGGAGAAGAGGTGAGCGAACTTCATGTTGAAAGAGAGGTGAGCGAACTTCATGTTGGAGATGAGATGAGTGAACTTCATGTTGAAGGGGAGATGAGCGAACTTCATGTTGGAGATGATAGGATTAGAGCGAAGTTTCTTCTTCACGAGTTTGCATTTTGAAGTAAAATTGACAACTTCATGCTTAAGCACTTTGGAGTGAAATTCATGATCTAGCAAAATGAAGCGATCTTGAGAGTGAAATTAAATCAACTTCGTGCATTGAACAAAGAGAGCAAATTGTGCTTACTTCATGAGTTGAAGGGAGTGAGCGAAGTTCTAACTTTGGTAGTTGAGAAAGGAGAGTGAATTTCATGTTTTCATCAAGGAGAGCGAAATTGAATAAGAGAAGGATAATCGCCTTAAGGAGACACAATGTCAAATGAACTTCATGATCTCACCAATAGGAGCGAACTTCAACTTCAAGGAGATAGGAGCGAACTTCGGGTTCAAACAACTAGGAGCGAAATGATAACTTCATGAGTTGAGAGTTTGGAGCGAATAGGAGCGAACTTCGGGTTCAAACAACTAGGAGCGAAATGATAACTTCATGAGTTGAGAGTTTGGAGCGAAATTGCTACTTCATGTGTTTAGGAAGAGGAGCGAAGTTCATGATCTTGTTAAGTAGAGCGATTTGTGAATGAAGTTGGATATAAATAGGAGAGATAATCAAATCAACTTCATGTTTCACCAATTTGGAGTGAAGTTGTTACTTCATGAACTCATGATTTGGAGCGAAGTTTTCATTTCACAAGCTACTGATTTTGAGCGATCTTACAACTTCATGTATTGAACGAAGAGAGCGAAGTTACACTTCATGAGTTAAGGTTTTGGAGCGAAGTTTTCTAACTTCATGAGTTGAGTGACTAGAGCGAAGTTGACAACTTCGGGAGTTGAAAGAATGAAGCGAAAATCATGAATCAAACAAGGAGAATGAAGTGTATGCAAAGTAAACTTCATGATTGACCTACATGAGCAAACTTCATGATTTGACCTACATGAGCAAACTTCACAATTTGAAGGGTATGAGTGAAGTTCAAGAAAATGAAGAAGATTAAGGCGAGGGAAAACTTAACGAACATCAAGGATGGAATACACTTGAAGAGCTCCTCTCTAAGAGCAAAAATCAACTTCAAGAAGCTCCTTTGTGAAGATGAATTCCTCTAAATCTTCTTATCAAACCTGCAAAACACATAGAATCAAGGGATATATCAAGCTAAGAAGAACTATCAAAGTTATATATTATGTATTTGATATCATGTTTATTTTGTTTTGCAGATGGGAGAGGATGGTGATTGCAAAGCAAAAAGGAGGAAAATTGTAAGACCTACACCACCATGCAAGAGGAGAAACTTCACGACCAAGAGGAATTTCAAACCTATCTGAGAGTAACATATCTACGAATCCAAGGATTCGCGGGTTGCCCCTACAAGTTCCTGATGAATCCTACTAATAGGATGGTATTGCTAGAAGTCCTATGGCGACTTGAGACTTTTATGTGTGTTCAGAGGGCCAAACAAAAGATAGGAGTTCCTTTTCCTCTCAGTGCTGGAAAAATGTTGGAATCTTGCCCATCCTCTCAGGCCGCAACAAATGCAAACAAGGAAATTTAGTGGTACCCATTTTCTCTTTTCCAGTCAAGGGCTTACTTTGATCCCTTCCACCGTATGGGATCTCTGAATGGAATAAGATACGAACACAAGCTTGACCTTGAAGATTATGGGCCAATGCTGCTGATAACTTTGAAATAAGAAAGAGGATATGGTCAAGGATACCATTGAATTTGATTCGAGCCTCTGAATTTTTCCGAGTAGTTGAACAAATTGAAGATGAAGATGAACGTGTGCAACTGCGGTATGAAGATATAAAGAATGAGCCTCTTCTCTTGAATGATTGGTCAGATTCTGAGAGGGCAAACTTAGGCGATTTGATGAGGCCAGGGGTTGAGTACTCCAAATGGTGGGCTGCTTAGAGGACTAATGAACTCAAGGCAAGAAATGTGCCTCTCACTTATGATTTAATGGGAGCTGATGAGTCTTTTTCCTCTAACCATGATGCAATATCTCATAATCCTAAGGGTCTTGAAAGTGCGGCTTCTAGAAAAGGAAGGAAACATCAGGAAGTTCATCCAAAGCGAGAGGAAAGAAGGTTGCGGATGAGGAGATTGTCAACAAATGACAGAAACCAAATCAGGCTCAATCTACCATTAGCGCCTCATCCATGGCTCCAAATAGGCCGTCGGTGGATGAAAGTGAACCTAAGAATGAAATAGGAATTCCTTCTCCTGTTTTTGAAGAGCAAAATATGGAGCCCATTCCGCTAGAGGTTGTGTGGAACTGGATAATACTGAACCTGAGGGAGAATTTTTGGATGGTGTGATTTCGGCTCTCAAGGGAATTGAGGATGATCTGGTCGACGATGGCATGGAGCAATCAACAATTCTTGATTGGCTGAAAGACATAATGAAAGCTAAGGGGCCCGTAGAAATACACCAAGAAGAAGACACAACGAGCCTCTTAGTTGGATTGAATAAAACGGTGGAAAAGAAGGGAGCCAAGAGATTTTCCTTGATTCAAAGAAATAATACAAGATTTAGATCCATTTAGGTGGCGGTGCCAAAGGTCAATAAGGCACAAGAGGATATTACTCCTGAAGAATATGAGATAACGACCATTGACTTGGGTCCAACCACTAAGGTTCAAGTGGTCTAGGGAATTGGACGATTCTGTGAATACTATCAAGGAAAGGTTGAGGAAAGAAATTGAGAAGGAAAAACTGAAGACTGATAATGAACAGTTGAGGAGGTATGTCCAACACATGATCAATCCCATTGATTGAGAGGAGGCGTCAATTCCCCCATCTTTAGCCCTTCCACAGGAATTTGTCAGAGATTTTGAAGATATGAAAACTACATTTGGGGAGGCTTGTTGTGACGTTTTCACAACATCACCCCATTGCAAATGGGGACCCCCTTCTTTTTAGGCCGTTTCGGTCTTTTGGCTTTGTTTTTTGGGTCTTTTCGCAACAGTCTCTCTAGTCTCTTTGCTTTGCAAGTGTTTGGGGGATTGAATTGATTAGGTTTGCTTTTCGTTTGAGTGAATTTGGTGAAGTCTAGGGCCTGTTTCGTCAATTTTAGGGTTTCTACCTTTAGTCGTAGATTTTAGGGGTTTCTGCTAGGGTTTTGGAAAAACTGAACATGGAACTGGAATCTGGACCCTTCAAGGAAGCTTCCAATAAAATTTGAGCGAAATCGGAGCAACTTTTTAGAAAGTTCCTATTTTTTAGGGATTTTATTGTGTCTCAGAATGTCTTCATTTGGCCAAAAATCAAACTTACTATTTTTAGTAAGTTTCTATTTATAGTAAGTCATTCCTGTGTCCTGTTCCAGGGATCTAACACTGATGCTCTAAAGGTTTCTATTTTTGGAAGTTCATTTTTGGCAGAGGACCATTCAGGCGAAGTGATGAAGGCCAAGCATTCACGACTACTTCTAATTCTGGAAAGTCAGAAAGAAGACAGAGAGAGTCAAAAATAGAAAAGTGTTGAAAGCCCATTCCTGAAGTGTAAGGCTCGAGAAATTTGTCTAAGTCCGGGAAATCACCTCAAATCCATATATGGTAGCCTAATCCGGAAGAAGCTCAAACATTTACCTAAGTCAAGAAGAAGAAAGGAAATCATGAATTCCTCCACACATGGAGAAATCTGCCCTACTTCTCAGGAGGGCGCCAAAGTGGAGTGGTTAGGGAAGAATTGAAAGAATCATGAATTCCTCCACCTATGTAAAAATCCACCCATGAGTGAGTTAAGGTACTATAATGAGGTGTGCAAGGAAAGATGAAGAAGTGCATGAATCCTCCACCAATGCAAAACACCGCCCAACACTCAGGTAGGGCGCCAAAATGAATGATGCATGGAAAAGACTAAGAATTTATTCCTCCTTGAACAAGTGAAGAATTGTGCCCTCGCCAAGGAAGAATGTTGAAATGGCTAAGTCAAAGAGAATCAAGGAAACGATGAAATTCCAAGACATAGGGAATTCCATGCCTAAGGTGGAAAACTGAAAATTTGTCTAAGGCATGAAAATCCAAGGGTCAAGGAGGAAATTGAAGGTTAGGAATGGATTGAGAAAGCAGAAAATCCCCTCGAGAAAATCTTAAAAAAATCCATTTTTAGACACCAAATCTCGTATGAATTTCAAAATTTTTGTAGATTTGGATTCGTAGGAGAATTTTCTATCTCCTGGACCTGGGACCTAAATTTTAGGAAAGTTCCTAAAAAATAGATGTGAAAAGTTGGTCAAAAAGCTCCCTGTGGACATGATGAATTCGAAGAGCACAAAAATTCCTTCCTCAAGGAACAAATTTCCATAATTTCTTCTCCAGTTCCAAAATGTGCCCAAGGTTGGAAACAAGACATAAAAATCAAGGTTTAGGAAGAAAAATTCAAAATTAAAAAAAAATCCTTCCTTAGGGAAGAATTGCGCCCAAGAAGAAGAAATTCCGAGAAAGTGAAAACATTGACTAAGTGAAGGAAATTCCTTCCTTCACGACAAAATTCTTGGAAAAGGTGAGAATTTGGCTAAGTGTTGGAAATTCCTTCCTTCAAGACAAAATTCCAGGAAGGTGAAAATTTGGCTAAGTGATGGAAATTTCTTTCTTCATGACAGAATTCTAGGAAAGTTAAAAATTGACAAAGTGTTGGAAATTCCTTCCTTCAGGACGAAATTCCAAGCAAGGAAGAAATCACACACAAGGATGAATTGAAGATAAAATTTCTAAGGCAAGGAAGGAATCGAAGATGAACAAAACGAGAAAAAATTGAAAAATCCATTTTTAGGCATTAAATCTCGTCTGAATTTCAAAAGTTTTGCGGATTTGGATTTGTGAGAGAATTCTCTCCCTCTTGGACTTGAAACCCTAATTTGTGGAAAATTCCTAAAAAATAGGAGATGGTGAAAATTGATGGAAAACCTTCTCCAAGCAAGGAAAGTTGAAGAGACTTCAAGAAAATTCTTCCTGAATCAATTTTTCTCTCTCCAACAATTCTAGATGTGCAGGAGCGGATATATGACGACGGGGTCCACTTGCATGGCGAGGATCTATTGAACGACTGGCAGTATGGTGGCGCATTCATTGCCGGAATATTTGACCAAATGGCGACCCGGTCATTGCATGTTGAATTTATGGCAGATTCCTTTTGCATGCAACCACCACATGTGGAAATGATGGAGCATTTATCACATAATGGGGTGATTTTTGCATGGATGAATATTCAACACATGTTGGGCGAATTTGAAAGATGGGGTGCATTTAATGCACTGATGGATGCCATTTTTGGGCTTTTAGAATAATTGTATATGGGCTTAGTGGGCATCAATAGCCGATTCCCACCTTGTTGCATCTTGAGTGGGAAATCTTTAGGGTTTGCATGTAGTCAATGCCAGGGGCCTATGTAAAGGGGTGATCCCCCCTCATTTGTAAAGGAGGGAGATTTGTATGAAATTGTTGCGACAAGTTTTTGAAATAATAACAATGAAACATTGTTCTCAGATGGTGTCCACTTAAGTTATTTTGCAAAACTTGCATGGTTTCACCTTCCTCACTTAGTAGAATTTTATTTTCTCAGTTGTTAGATAAAGTGCTTTGATTTCAATGGAGAATGTAATGGTGTCTGATGAATTTCCATGGTTCATACTTTTTGCATCTTGCTGATTGTAAGTTGCAGTGTAAAGTTAGCCCGAGCCACTAAACTTGTGCTAAGTTCGGTTGTGGACAGTCGTTTGGATTGTGCCGTTTTGGGTATTCAAATGCACTATCTCGATTTGAAAATCCTTCAACATCCTCAGAAGATTGCATCGGTTCTTGTGGAGTTGTAGTTAAACTTTGCGAAGCAGAGCTTGGTTTATTTGGAATTTGTCCACCGAAGCATTAACTGTTGATATCACTGCCCTTAGGAGTAGATTTAGATCCTTCTAAACCCTTTCCCCTTTATTTCAGTCCATTTGAAGCAGAAGCATTGCAGAATTGCCACATCTGATGATGGAGTTCCAGCCACAACAAAGAAGTGAAAGAACAATCGAAATGTAAGGCCCCTTGGATTACCAACAATCACATCAACCAACTGAGTCACCTCCGTTGCACGAAGGAACCTTGGAGTTAGCCGTTTGAACTTTCCGCAATCCTAGCATACGGTTAAACTTTGATCAAGAGAGAGTGAAGTGACCATTGGTAACTTTATTCTGTGTTCGACGCTGTCATAAAAAACACGTCACAAGGCTGAAGGGTCGATTTTAGACACAATGGAGTAGATTGCCATACTAGTAGAAAACCTGGTGTCAGCGTACGATTCTTCATCTTCTTGCCTATACAGAATCCAGGACATGTTCGAGATGTTGGAAGGTCTTCAAAATATTCAGAACAAAGTAATTCCATGCTTGAAGGCAATGAGGGCACTTCCCAAATAGGATTTGGTTGATGGAGGTGTGATTCAGGCGAGAGATGTTTATGATTTCAACACTTGGTATTTCGCACTAACAACCAGAGTTGAGTCCCTAAAGAAGATAGAGGCTGATTGTGCTGAAGTTCAAAAGGTGGTCAGAGGATTTTAAGACAAGTTTTCCTTGTGGTAGCCGAGGTGCTTAAACAAGATATAGTAGGAGAAAATGATATGCAGGTAGGGAAATTGAAGATCAAAATTCAAGAAAATTTCTTTGATTTCAGGGCCAATTCTCAAGCAAAATTTGGCCAAGGTATCAAGTTTCTTGTTCATTGATGGAAATTTTCTGGCGCAGGCTGCTAATTGGGAAAGTGCTTTGGCCACTTGTGCTGATGAGTTGGACATGGTTAAGTATAGAATTGGAAACTTGCCATATGTTACCATGGAAGAGGTCTGTCCTCTTGTGTCCAAGTTCATTGAATATGTGGCTTCTGAAAAGTAAAGTGGGTGCATCCTCCTCGAAAGTAGCATCGAGTGACACTTGTCTTGTTCTTATTTGTTTAAGTTTGATGGATTTTGGAAAGCCTAATTAGGGTTGTGGTGTTCCAATTTGGGCCCTCAATCTTTGTTTGATTTTAGTCGTTCATTCCTATTCTGGTGCCTATATAAGACTCCCTTTCATTTTGAGAGTGTGGGGTTTTTTGATATTGTTGCAATTGACTACTTTGATAATAAAGTTTCTTATGTGCTTATGGGCTTTGAAATATATATGTCTAAGTAGTTCGCATGGTTTCTGTCTTATTCAACAAGTAGGGTAGAATTTGTTATAAGTAGTTAGATGAATACAAGATTTGATAAGTGTTGATTATGGTGAATTCCGTTTGCTCATACTATTGATAAATAGATGATTTCTATTTATTGTGCAAAGTTAGTTTGAGCCTATTTCGTGGATGCTTAAGTTCAGCTTGAATAAATATTGTTCAAATTGATGGTAATTATTCTAAGTATGAAAATCACAAGCACAAACCCTTGAAGATTGCATCTGCTTTGTTGAGTTGTTTAAATTGGTGAGCCAAAGTATGGTTTATTTTGCCTTGGGAATTGTTTAAGTTGAGCGTAAGGCCCCTTGTATTTTAGTAAACATCACCAAGGAGGCTATATCCAACGTAAAGCCGCTTTGTTCGCACATATAAACCTTGAAGTCGCCGTATGATCTTCACACAATCTTAGCATACGTAGTGATTTTGTTCAAGAGAGGGTAGAGTGTCCTTTGACATTTTATTTAGTGTTTAGTGGTGTTGATGTGTATTTTATGACAATGTCGAACACAGAATAAAGTTACCAACGGTCACCTTACTCTCTCTTGATCAAAGTACCATTGTATGCTAAGATTGCAGTAAGTTCAAACAATCGACTCCAAGGCCCCTTTATGTTGCGGATGTGACTCAGTTGGCTGATGTGGTTGTTGGTAATCCAAGGGGACTTACGTTTGATTCATTCTTTCACTTCTTTGGTGTGGTTGGAACTTCATCATTAGATATAGCAATTCTATGATGCTTCTGCTTTGGATGAACTAAACTGAAATGAACTGAAAATAAAGGGGAAAGGGTTAGAAGGATCTAAATCTATTCCTAAGGGCAATGCTATCAATAGATAATGCTTTAGTAGACAAATTCCAAATAAACCAAGCTCTGTTTCGCCAAGTTTAACTACAACTCCGCAAGAATAGGTGCAATCTTCTGAGGATGTTGAAGGATTTTCACATTGAGAAAGTGCATTTGAATACCCAATACGACGCAATCCAATGACTATTCACAATCAAACTTAGCATAGATTTGGGTTTTTAGGCTAACTTTACACTGCAACTTATAATCAACAAGATGCAAAAAGTATGAACCATGGAAATTCAGCAAACACCATTACATTCTCCATTGAAATCAAAGCACTATACTACTTCTACTCTAAGTGAGGAAGGTGATGTTAAGGGGTGTGCTCGATTAACTACAGGCAATGACACAGATCATGTTGCCTTCCCAACCATAGACGATATACTGCTATCATCTCCCCCGAGCACTACAATTCTGGATAATGCAGATTAACTGTATATTCAATCTGTCTATGTATCGACCTGCTTGTCTTGTATATGTCATGCAAGGAGAGAACATATCTCCCTTTATACCTTATCTAAGGTGCCTCTCCATCAAGAGTCGACACACTTCAAACCAAGATGACTCTTCATAAGGGTGGTGGTAATAAATTTTATATTTGACATAACAAATGAATCGGTCTTGTTAAAGTGTCGGCTAATACAAGGAAATGTTCGCTAGATGCAAATAAGCAAAGCCGAAGGCTAATTGCTTATTTGGGTTGAGTCGACTCTCTTAAGGAGACTCCCGTAGCTATACACATCAACAGGTGAAACCATGCAAGTTTTGAAAAATAACTTAAGTGGACACCATCAGAGAACAATGTTTCACTGTTATTATCTCAAAACTTATCGCAACAATTTCATACAAATCTCCCTCCTTTACAAATGAGGGGTGTCACCCCTTTATATAGGCTTCAAGCCTTGGCCACATGCAAAACCCTAATTAGGGTTTGCCCTAAAAGATTCTCCACACATGATGCAACAAGTTGGGAATCAACAATAAATACCCATGATGCCTATATACAATTAATTCCAGCCTATTACAATTGGTAACCAGAATGCAATAAATGCATCATTTCCCACTAAATATGGCCAACATGCAATGAATATTCCTCCACACAAAAAATCACCTCATCATGCCATAAATGCACCATCATCTCCACATGCGACGATTGCATGCAAAATGAATCTACCATGATGCCCTAAATGTGACGGCTGCATGCAAAGAGATGCTCCATTAATTCAGCATGCGTTGACCTGGCTGCCACTTGGCGAGAAACCCTTGGAGAGAGAAAACTTTATCTAGGAAGAATTTTCTTGAGATTTTGAATTTGCCCTGTCTTGGAGGAGTTTTTTCATCAATTTTCAGCATCTCCTATTTTAAATTTTTTTTTTCAAATTCGAGTTCTGGGGTCTAGGAGAGAGAAAATTCTCTCACGATTCCAAATCTATCATCATTTTGAAATTTGGATGATTTTTGATGCATGAAAATGGATTTTTCAAAAATTTTCTTAGGGGGAATTTTCTTGTTCAGTTCATCCTTGATTCCTTCCTTGCCTCATAATTTTTTCACCTCCAATTCACTCTGGCGTGGAATTCATGTTGTGAAGGAATTCTCCTTTGGAAAGAAATTTCTTCCTTACCCCTGTGGAATTCATGTTGTGAAGGAATTTTGCTTGAGGAGGAAAAATCCTCCATACCCTTCACTTGGTCCCCATTCTTGACCTTGATTCTGCTTTACCCCTAAGGAAGAAAATTCTTCCAACACTTAGTCAATTTTTCCACTTTCTTGGAATTCTATCCTGAAGGAAGGAGTTTCCA
The DNA here is from genome assembly GCF_030272615.1 of Cryptomeria japonica. Taxonomy (NCBI): domain Eukaryota; kingdom Viridiplantae; phylum Streptophyta; class Pinopsida; order Cupressales; family Cupressaceae; genus Cryptomeria; species Cryptomeria japonica. Next base: position 157,220,605 of record NC_081410.1, read on the forward strand.
ACACTTGGTCAATTTTTCACTTTCATGGAATTCTGTCTTGAAGGAAGGAATTTCCAACACTTGGTCAATTTTTCACTTTTTCCAATAATTCTGTCTTGAAGGAAGGAATTTCCAACACACGGTCAATTTTTCATTTTTTCCAAGAATTCTATCTTGAAAGAAGGAATTTCCAACACTTAGTCAATTTTTCCACTTTCTTGGAATTTTGTCTAGAAGGAAGGAATTTCCAACACTTTGTCAATTTTTCACTTTTCCTACTTTTTACGATTTTTTTCAAATTTGAGTTCCAGGGTCCAAGAGAGAGAAAATTCGCTCACTTAGCCAAATTTGTCATCATCTTGAAATTTGGATGAATTTTCATGCCCGAAAGAGGATTTTTCAAATCTTTTCCCGAGAGGAGTTTTCTTTTGAATTTCATCATTGACTTCACATTTCCATTCCTTGGAATTCATCCTTCAATCTTGGGTGCTGGAATGACCCTGTGGAGGAATTTTCTTTTGGAAGGAAATTCCTTCCCTTCCTTGATTTGGCACTCCTCTTTATCCTTGGGCACAAATTCCATGCAGTGGAGGAATGTTGACTTCGTTGACTTTTCCTTGACAACCCTGTTTTGGCGCCCAACTTCCTGTCTGGGTGGAATTTGGGCATGATGAAGTAAAAGGTGGTGTGGAGGAAATTTCCTCCACACCCTCACTTGAGCACTCTTCTTTTCCTTTGGGCGCTAAAACACATGGGTGATGGAATTTTTGGGGTGGAGGAAATTCCTCCACAACCCCATTTTAGCGCCCTACCTTTGACTTGGGCACCAAATCCACCATGCCAGGGAATTTCGGATTTTCTCGACCATACTCACATTCGTCTTCCTTGGCAAGGATTTTTACTTGATTCCTCATCCATAGTCAATTTTCGACCATTTTCTAGATCAGGATGCCATATTTGGAATTGAAGTGATTTTGTCAAGCCACACTTAGAAGATTTTTCATGTTTTCCATTTCCAGAATGGGCATCCATACTTCCAATTTTCTGATCAGTACCTTGCTTTTTCAAATTTTCCGGATTTAGAAATGATCAGGAATGCCTAGTCTTCAATGTTTGCCTGTGAAGAACTTGCCAAAATAGACTTTCCCAAAATAGTAAGTGTTTTAAAATGTTAGGATTAGGGCAAAACAGGACGCAAAGACACTAAAAATAGTAAGTTTGATTTTTGGCAAAATCAGACCAATCTGAGAGGCAGTGAAATCCCTAAAAAATAGGAACTTTCTAAAAATAGAAAGTTGCTCAGAATTTGCTCAAATTTCACGTGTAGGTTCCTTGTAGGGTCCTAATTTCAATGCACTTCTCAGTTTTTCCAAAACCCTAAAGGAAAGGCCTCAAATCCAAGTCTGGAGGATGAAACCCTAAAACGGACAAAACAAGCTCTAGACTTAGCCAAATTTGCTCAAACGAGCTGCAGACTTGATCAAATTGACCCCCAAACATTTACAAACCGAGGAGGCTGACGAGATTGCCGCGAAATGACCCAACAAACCAAAACCAAAAGACCAAGAGGGCCTAAAAAGTAGGGAGTCCCCATTTTCAATGGGGCGATGTGTGAAAACGTGACAACAGGTGGGTGATAAAACGCACACCAACAAGGAGGAAGAATGAAGACTTATAGAAGAAGCTTCTTCAAATCAATTGAGGATGAGCTGGTGACAAACTGCTTGTGCTTCCTTGATCTTGGCTCCAACTAACGGTCTTCTTTCTTGTTTCTATCTTCAAGTTTGCATGATGAAGTTGCTTGAGTCGAATTTGATGAAAGAGCATGCAAGAAAGAGGTTGGAACTGCTGCAAACTGATTGTTGACTGCTCCAAAAGTTTTGACTCATGTGCAACCCATATGGGAGTTCAAACTGACCTTGAACTGCTGGATCTGCTCTAAAAACTCCTCTTTTTAGCTTGAAATTGATGTACGTGTTGGAACTCCACCTCTTGCCCTTTTAGACTGATGTATGAACTGCTTGTGTGATGCAGTTAACTTATTGAGTAATTTAGGAGCTTTTAGATTTCACTAAGAGTTTTGACTTTAACTTCTTAAGGTGTAGGAGAACTTACTGCTGCATATCTGATATAACCATCCTTTATGACTGTGTATTGGAGGTTTTGTCAAATGCTCCTGAAGCACTATTCTCTATTTCTTTGACATGGATGTTACATTGTATATTGCAATGGCCATTACTTCCTTTCTCTGCCTTCTGTTTGGTTCAAGATTGTCCTTTATGACTGCACTGTTCAATGGCTGCTTTGACCTTTGAGGACTGTCAAAAGATGACTGCACACTGTCTCTCTTATCAGTTCTAGGCCTGCTCTTCTTTGCATGACTGTATCCTTAATTTTTTAATGTGATTAGCACTGATCTGTTGTTTTCTGTATGCTCTTGATGCTGTTGTTGCACCCATCCTTGAGGTTGATCTTCAAGGGACCTTTCCAAGGCATACTCTGCTCTCAAGAATTTTGGTGTCTTGACTCCAACCATGTCACCTACTGTGTTATGACTACCCTGTCTCTGAGATGTCTTTGCTACTGAAATTGTGTTCATATATCCCTGCAAAGTCTGAGATTCTTTGTCATCTATCACTGATCCTGAAGTCTTTTGTGCCTTGTGTTGGCTGTCATATCTCCATTGCTTTTGATGTCTTGACAATGATCTTGTGTCTCTTTTCTTATAGCATGGTTATAACAAACAAATCACATGAAACTCTTATGCCTCATGACTGTATTCTGTCATTGTTATGGACTGTATTTTATATTGTTTTAACTCATAAATCACTGAGACAATTGTAGACATGACTTGCTAAATGTTTTATGGTATTATAGCCTTTGAAGGTTGTTTTGCTGCACCTTACTTGGACAGTGAACTAAGGGCTTTGGAGACTGCTAAACATGTAAATGATGAGCCCTTCCTTTTGCTGTTTTTAGTAGCCTTTTGTCTTTTCTGGTTCAGCACTGTATTCTTGTGACTGCTCTATTGTTTAGGCCTTACATGACTGCAACTTTGTAGCATCTTATTCACTGTTATGGCTCTGTTTTACCTTGACTGAGACCTTTAGGCCTAATCACTGTCTTTCATCTTATAGATGATTGCCTCTGTCATAGACTCATAAGTCTATGCTTTCACACAGTGATCTTGAAGCTGATGCTCTCTGTTTTAGTCTTTGACTGTCCCAATTTGCTTGTAACCTTGACCAATAACTTGTCATTAATGCCTTGTGTTATGATTTGCTTTGTAGTTTGACTCGTCTTTACCAAGATTTGCCTCTTCATGCTCTATCTTAGGCTCTTGGCTTTATTGTAATCTCATGATGATTGATACTCTGTTTATTGCAGTAAAGGCCTTCAATGTTGGTGAATATTGATCTATGCATTTCCTACCACTGTTCTTGTGTTCAGCAAGGTCTGTTATCTCTGTCTTTTCTTTCCATGCATGGACTGTGACTGTATAGACTGTCTTCATTTTGTCCTTATACTCTGTAGTCTGTATACTTGTCGGTTCTACTTTTGGGACTGGTGCTCATTCATCAATAGCCTCTTGAACACTTGCTTTTTTTCTCTTTTCTAAATGTCTTCTCTTTGTGGCCTAAAAGATCTTCATAGTGTTGGGCTGCATTTGATACCCATTTGATTGTTACTCTCTAAACACTTTAGGCTGTATCAGACCTTTATACTGTCATTGGCCATTGTTACTTTGTTTGATCTTTGATTTGTGACTGTCAAGCCTTTTGTAGCTTATAAAGGGGAGGGCTGCTATTCTCCTCGTTAGGACTGCTGTAGCTGTTTTTCCTCTAAGGGCTGTGACTGTGACTGAAAGTTTATTATCATATTTCTGAGTTTAAACCCTCGTCTCAAAGCTACCATAATCCCCAGTGTATTCTTTGCTAATGGACTTGACCTTTATGTTTTATTCTTTAATCTTTGGCACTTTTCTGCTCTGCAACATGACTTCATGAAGACTGTCATGTACCATCTTTTGACTGCAAATTTCACTTATCATTGCCATTGTGTCTCACAAAAGCATTCAAACATTTGTCAACACATTGTCTTCAATCAATATTTATTACTGCTCTTTTGTCAAAAACTGTTCAAACAAGGCATGTGAATACTGCCTTGTCTTGTTTTAGTTGGCTTATGTCTTTGCTTTGATCCCTTGTCATTGATGAGGCCAAATCACAGATATTGTTTATTGCTTTGCTTCTCTGAGTCTGCAAATGATGTCACTGCCCCTTGATGCTGCTGCTACGGTCTTTACCTTCATACATTACTATTTGTTCTTGTCCTGGGGGTCTTTGTGTCATTGCTTTATTAGACAAGGGACATTAGAAATTCTGTCCTAAGACTGCTTTGAGGGTAAATGCCTTAATATTTCATGGCTTTGTTCTAAACCCTAGAGGGGCTTAATGAAGGCAACCTTACAAAGATATACTTAAGACAAAACCTTCTTATACTGCTATAAAAACCTCAGAGACCTGCATTGCTATTGGATTCTTTCTTCTATCATTTATGATAATAGGAAAATCATGATCAGGTTTCTCGGAAGAGAATAAAGAAAGCTCGAGTTTATACATGCTAATAACCTTGCCTTCTTATACAAAATAATGGAAGAAACATGAAAGAGGCACACCTGTTCTGAGTGAGATAAAAGATCTTTGCATGGCTTAGTCTTGTAGGTGTCTTTAGGGTGTACTTCATGTTCTTAACTGTCCAATCTTTTCTGATGAAGCTTTTATGTGAGGAACTCTGAGATAACCTTAGTTGTGAAGCTGGAACTGTGATGTGATGCTTTGAAAATGCTCTTCCCACGCCTGAATCTTTGCATGCATCCATTAGCTGCCTGTTGATGACCTCTTTGGGTGGCAGAAGAAGCATGTAGTGGGTTAGGATGTAGCTGTTTACAGACAGAAAACTCCCATTTTCTCCATGAAGACGTTAACAACAGGAAGAAAACTTCATGGACACAAAGGTAGCCCTAAAAACAACATGTAATATTCTGGATTGACTGTGTGTTTTGAACTTTTATTTCCATCTTTTGTCATAAAGACTTAAACTTGACTCTTTTACGTCGATTAAGGCTTTTGTTGCTTCTTTAAAGATCCCATTTGATGACAAATAAAGAACCTCATCTAACATTCACATCATTTTGACAATATAGACCAAAGGCATTTGAAGTGAACTCTACTCTTTTTTCCCTTTATTTTTTGAATAATTAAAACATTTTCCACATCAAAACATCAAGAAGGCAAATGATGCTATGTGGGGCCATTTTTGATCTGGAAGGAGAAAATTGGTAACAGGGTGTTTGTAGTGGGCTCCTTGCTCCTCATAAAATACCAAAGTGGGGTCCTTGCTATGAATTGCTTGCGTGATCTGCTCAAGCATACCAAAGGTCTCATAAATCTCCAACGCTAGGAGAGTCAATTTCAACATATCTAATTGCTAGCACAATAGGCTCAATGAAGTAGCAAACATATGCAAGTGCAAACAAGTTACAAAAATTAAAATCTTCAAAACAAATAGAAATATTTTACGAGTTAGAAACATTAGTAAATTATTAATTAACATTTTGAAAATTAAATAATGAATTGGCAATCTTCTTACCTCATTGTGGACCACCAATCATCATCAAGGATTTTTTTGATTCACACTTCTTCCTTCGGGTGTGCTTGCCTCTTGCCACCTACCCCACTTTGTGTTGACCACCATTAATTGTAAAGCCTCTTGGATATTAAACATCCTCTCTAACAAAATGAAGTTGTTGACATAGCTAGTGTCCATGGGCTTGAGGAATTCCTTCCTCGAAAATGTCCTAAACAAAGCAAGTGAAGTGTGATACTTGCAAATGAACATCAGCACATCTCTAGCCTCTAACACCCCTGCATTTACCCAACCCATCTTCCCAATGTCCTTCAAGGTATTGTTCAATGCATTAACACAACATGGGGTCCAAAAAATGTGCTTATAATCACTCTCTACCAACTAACCCTCACACATGGGCTGAACCGGTCACTACCTGTACAACATTAGAGGCTCCAACTTCTTTTATGGCATCTTGCAAAATTTGAAATTGGAAGGTTGCATCCTTCCTTTTCCTTAAACAATCAATAGCTCTAAGAAAATAAGAGCCTACTGAACCTGTGACAATAATATTGATGAGTGACCGATGTTTGATATTGGTCCACTTATCCACGATGGCAGAACATCCATCCCTTATCCAAATTAGTCTCATATCTTCCATCAACACACTCACCTTGGAATATTCTCTATCAAGGAGGGTGGTGTGTAGCTTATGTTCTCTAGGTGGAACAAATGAGGGACTAGCAGCTATCACATCTTTGAACATTTGTTTAAATATGGTGAACATGCCACATTTAATGGTATGGCATGGGCATGAAAAACTTAGCAATAGAGGAATCACCCACATCTTGTGATTGCATGTTAAACATATCTGCAAAGTAGTATTTTTTTTTTTTTTCCCTTAGTAGAACTAGTTATTTCTCCTTCATGAAATCTAACATCCACGGATCCTGTAGGCAGTGACACACTAGACTACAAACTCTTCAATGGAATCCCTTTCTTGCCTCCCCCTCCATATACAATCTAGTTTTCTCAATCTTTTCAGCTAGAGTTCTTGTTTTACGACCTTTCATCCCTTGACCATCTATCCAAAAAAGATGGCAATAATCTCTCATACAGCTGCCCCTATATTCTTTTTTGCAGAAATGGCAATGACATACTCTAGTTCCCCTTGAATATTTTTCTTATCTTTATCAACTCTTGATGCAAATTGTAATAGAGATTTCTTAGGGTTAAGTGGGCCTTTTGCGTAGGTTTTGAGGAGTTTGGAAGGACATTCAAATGGGTTTGAACTTGCTGGCCCTGCTACACACTGACTCCCTAAAGAATCCCCAGTGCCTGCCATAATTCTATGAGATCTAGGTCTATTTCTTTCTTGCACTTGAACTTCAATCTCCTCACTATCACTACTGTCACTGCTGCTCATGTTTCTTTTTTTTAAGAATTCCAAAGAGAGCTGCAAGTTCAAAATAAGAAAAAAAAAAACTCACAATGCCATCCCTATGTGTTGAAAAATTTGAAAAAAACCTGGAAAAGTGCAAAACAAATTGCAAAAACAAATGTAAGATGAAGAACTTACCTCTAATGTAGTGGATTTGATGCCCTAGTCTCCTCTTTCAACTGCTGCTCTTCAAGTCAAGTTTGCAAATGTTAAAATGATAATTTTTTTTTTGTTGTTGTTTTCTTTTGATAGGTGAAATAGGTTTAGGTTTTGTTGAAAGGGGTGCGGGGGTCCTTGTAGGTCAACCCACCCCTTTTTTTTAATTTAAAAAATGTGCGTTTTTTTTAAACTTGTCTCAAATGTTGCTGGGCTGTAGGGGATGGCTAGCTGTCCTCATGACGGTCGAGGGATGCCTAGATGTCCCCTGGCCTTCCCTTGATGTCCCTTGTCACCAAGGAAACGTTTCCAAAATTTAGCTCAAAAAGGGGATGTTTCTTGGATGTCCTGGTGCAAGACAGGGACTCTTTCCTTCAAACTTACAAAACTCGAAGCACAAAATACCCTTGCAGAGACTCTTTGCTACAAAATAAACAGTCAGATTGCAACAAATCATAAACTTATATGCTCATCAAATTAGCAACACATAATTATAACTATAGCTGTCAGTGGCCTCTCATCTCTATATGTTCTCTTCCTCGATCGACCCCAACTGTTCCCTAATTGGACTGATGCCTCTCCTTGATGCTAATTCTATCCTCTAGCCTTTCTTTGGTCCTCACACCAAGTTTCAAGGTGTTATGACAATCGAGTTAGGGAGAAACTGTCAAATTTCTGTTAGAACCCTAGTTATCCTAGCCAACCAGGCAACCCCATGAAAAATCTGCAAATTTTTTCTCCTTTTTAACTGTTCAGAATTTCAATCATCGACAAATGGAAGATATTACACTACTCTATACCCACATCTGCTCACTCAAACAGTTTGTATCCATACAACAACATATAAGTACAGAAAATAGGGTAAATTGCAGAAACAGGGTGAATTGCAGAAATTAGGCTTCCAATTTAGTGCCAATGATTTCAAATTTTGAAAATCAGTTGCATAATTTACATTGCAGATTCTGAATTTTTCCCCCCTTTTCCAACCGTTGCTCATACAATTATTACCAAATTTGCTTTTTCCCGCGGTCACAACAGACCTTTGGGCTGCAAGACGGTTCAACTTCCAAATCTGATAAATCATTGACACAGGTGTCGGAATAACAATGCCGAGCTGTTAAATCAACGTTGGACATCGATATCGGAATAACAATTCCGAACATGACTTCTTGATCACCCATCGGAATGACTCATAAAGGTGGAGCAACAATTTTAAGTAATCCTGATAGAACAAAACCACCCCGATGTCACTTATTTCAGTATAGCTATACCGAACAAGACATTTGAAGGTCTATCGGAATAGCCATGCAAAGTCGGCTGAACAAATTTTTTCAATCCCGATAGTATAAACTATCCAGATGACAACCATGATACCTTATCGGTTAAACTATCCCGATGACAACAAAATGACAGCTTTTGAACAATGACACTTCATCGGTTTAACTATCCCGATGACAGTAATGACAACTTTTTGAGCAACTTTACAAATTTGCAAATCATGACTCCAAATTAGACATACAAACCTAAAAATATGAAATAACATTACAAATGGTCTCAACAGACCTTATTGAATCAAAATGGACCTAACCCTAACTCCTAAGACTCAAAACACCTAATTGACCTATTGACTAGACTCCAGGTGCTCTTGCACCATGTCCTTGCATCCCCGAAATGTGCCATATAGGAAACAGGCCTTCTGGGGTAGGGCACATGTCTCAAGGAGCACTAATTTTACCAAGTTCTGGCATTTTTCTTTATACATTGGTTTCCTCACCCTTGTTTTGTTTAAACTTGCATTAAAGGATAATGGCTTATTTTTCATATTTGCGAATTGCATTTATGAGAGGCTGAAGAAAGGACTAGTTCTATAGTGAAGGATTTTTGTAAAAGGTGAAGTGCGTCCCCTTTTTAACATTGTTTTGTGGGACTTGACTCATAAATTCTTGCTATACAAATATAAACTAGGCACACAACTTTGAGACCTGTTTAGTCATCTTTTTACAAGTAGCTAGTGAAAGATACAGAAATCATGTTTAAATTCTGGTTTAATCTCTACATGCAAATGATATTCTGATTGATATCTGTAATGGCTGTTTTCCTTGAAAAAATTGGTGGTTTAACGTAAGTACATATGTGCTTAGTAAGTAGATTTTATGAACTTAATAATTTGTAAGTGCCTTTTACAGTGCATGCAAGCTTTTCCTGCCACTGTATCGTCTAAAGAATGTAGCCCAGGTTGTGTAGGAAAGTGTTTAAGCTAAAAGTACATGTGCCTCTGTGTGTGTGAGTGTGTATTTGTTCTTACCATATTGCTTTCCTTTTGTTTTGTGAGTTTAAAGTTTTAAGATAATTGATAAGATATTTCAATGTAACAGTAAATCTTTCAAAGAGGAAGATAGATATTAAATTTCTCATGTCCCAGTTGTTACATATCACTTCGCGCATCTCAAGGTGCTAAAAGTCCACCCTCATTATCCAGTTTGAGAGAAAGATGATTTAGTCCTGTGTGTCAAGTAGTTGTCGATTCACACCTCACTTATAGTTTATAACTTCTAGATACCTCCTAACAGTAGCCTTGTGAGCATATTGTGGGGCAAGCTTTTTCTCTTTGCGACCTCCCAATTGCATGCAACACTGGAAGAGGTCCATTTTTTTTTGTAGTGTTTTTGCCATGAAAGGGGTTTTTTCATGTTTTCTTTAATTAGGTTTGATCTTCCAAATTTTTCTTTGAAAATTTGCTTGTGAAAAAAGTAGATACTGATGCATCAAGTTAAAAAATATGCCATTTTTTGTTAGAGGAGTGATACAGGAGAAACAACTATGTTAAAATTTGACAGAAATGGCCTAAAAGTCGCAAGTATTAATTGAATCATAAAAGCTGGAAAATCTTCTTGTCATGGGTAACTTTGGAGAATGTGATAATGTAATACTTGTACACGAGAACATCAATACAATTTTGTGGTGCACTTGGATGTTGGGTTGCATGTAAGAACTATTGCTTTTTATCATCTGCTATTGAAATGTATCTCTGAATATTTTTGATGATGCACACATTTTCTTCTTATCTTTAGTATTATTCCTATTTCCTACAACTAATTATTTCTTAAGTTTCCTTGCATAAGGAATTCTTCTAGTCTTTATTGCATTTATTTGGTCTTTGCTCATTTTTTGTATTTGGGTTCACTCATACAGCCCTTGGCATTGACTTGTGGAGCTTGTGGCTCTGAGAAATCAAGGGAGTCTCAAACTTGGGCGTGCAGGACATGTACTTTGGAAAATCCTGTCAACTTAGATAGGTGTTCTGCATGTGACCAATGGCGATACTCATATGGTCCACCAGTGGTCGTGCATGGACCCTATGTGGGAACATAAAAGTTACATGTGCAAGCTAGGACAACTAATTCACTTCAGAATTGTATGCTCCAGAATCATGAACTTAATGATTGCAAGAGATATATGTCTGGTTCTATATAAAAATTAATGTAATTGATTGCCAATTTTTGCTATGCAGCTTTTGTTAATTTCTGCTAAAAAAAATTATATCTGACACTGAAGTGTGGAAATTTGTATCGTGTATTTAGTATCACTTGGACTCACTGAAGTTCAGATCAACACAAGACTAACCGACATTCTAGCACGGGATTTCATGCTTGGAGTTCAGGAAGCAATGTTGGGACTTAGGCTCTCCCTTAGATTCAACTTTGTTTATTATAACGAGGAATTTAACTGATCATTTCAATAAATGGGATTCATCTATGATGAACTAGATTTAATTGATCATTTCAAATCCCACAAGGGGTAAGGTATGTACGCCTCGTTTTTAGTGCAGTTAGGTACCTACCGCAAGGAGTACGAGGTAGTCCCATACTGCTCTAACCCATCTGTAAACCCATGCATAGATGGATGGCATCGTGGACTATAAAAGCCCCTTTCCTTTCTTTCTAGTTTCAGTACATGCAAATCAATTTTGATGAATGAAGTGTTACGATCGTTACTTTCATTTTGAGACAAACTTGCCCCATGACATACCAGGGCTTCACGAACTTAAAAATTTTATTAACAGAGGTGATCTACAATCTTCAGAAGCAGTTGCAGCAGTCGGAAAGCAAAATCACATTTCTTCTGATGGTAGTCAAGGTCCAGACCCATGCAATTAAAATTAAGTTAATCTCTCTAAAATTATAGTTTCTCTACATGGTGTTCAGGCTTGCTATAAATACTAGCTAAGTCTCTGTAAATTGATAGAACTTTGCTTCTATACTCAGTTATCACGGGAGAGCTAGGATGGTAATCTCAAATCTGAAGGAAATAGTCACTCTAGTTTCTAAGATATCTTGGAAGCATCCTTAGATTGAATTAACAGGCGGTAATCTTATCAGTCCATATCAATCTAAATATAAAAATCTATGCTTATAATTGCTATAAAGCAATATATCTTTTGAGCACTGCCTACATTATATTTTTTTGATCTGTTTACAAATGAAAAATTTCACTTGTTAGGGAGCAAAGGCACAGAATTTCTATTTGAATGTCTCCCTGAAAAACTCAATATCATGAATAATTTGTTAGGGGAATTTAATTGGTTAGATTTCATGCTACCCCTCCCCAAGGATTCTGCTTTGGTTAATAAATTGTTATGCCTCCACAATGAGATGTGAGACTTTCCATCTACATTCTTTTGTTTCTGGATCAGTACAAGAAATTATAGGAGTGGGCTGATGACGTATTATTAGAATTTAATTTTATTTCATTGAAATTATATCTTTCACTTAGTTGTGATATATGATTTTCCAACTAAATAAATATCTAGTTTGGTTTTAAAATTTAAATTTATATGTACGATATAATTGATTATGTAAAAAAGATTTCTCTTTATTGTTTTTTAGGCCCTAGTTAACTTATTCTTTGTTAATTTGTATATTTGACTGATTTTAATATTAAGTTCTTTGGATGATAACGATATACACAATATAGCCGAGCATATCAAGTCAGCAATAACGGCGAGGTCTTTGGTCTCAAGTTAAAAAATAAAAATACTGTGATAACCATTGTTATAGAATTATTTGTTTTGGGTGGTTGAAGAATCGAGATGTCCACTATATTTATATTATTTATTGAAGCTGCACGGCTTGTTTTGGATAAGCTTCATATGCCAACAATACCAATAACTATGCTTATGTAAGCATTTAATTAATGGAGCTTATTTTTAATTACAATGATGTGTTGGGTCTACTAATAAATTTAATTTAATTTTAAATTATAATATTGAGGATAAATTATAAGTCCTTGTCCGAGCTGTACAACAAACAATGCAAGAGTTATAGGCATACAACAAAAGGGATCTTATCAAATTATTAGATCACAATACTAGTATAGTTGTATGTTAAACTAAATACTCTATATTAAGAGCAAAACATACACACCAAAAATAGTCAAGATTGTACTATATATTATGATGACATCATAATATGCTAAGGAAGCCTAAAACTAGCAATTTGATCACAATGAGACAAAACTACAACAATGAACCTAGATATAAAAGTAGAATTATTACAAGTTTTAAATCCCCTATCATGAGATTCCTGATGCTAGTAGGTATAGATCTCTACTGCTCACTTTGCTCTTTTGTTAACTTAGTTGTTTGGAATTTGATGCATATAGCTATTTAGTGAACTTGATAAAGTAACTTGTAGATTGAAAAAAATACTACCATCAATGAGCTCAAGGCTTCTTATTGACCTTAATTCATCATTCTCAAAAGTTAGTAGAGAATATGACATCATCTCTAATAAGCCATTGTGATGAGATATCGCCATATGCTTGATGACCAAACAAATATAGGTTCATTAAAATGCTCACACATCCTTGCTCAAAGTGTTTATTAGAGAGTAACTCATCTACCTCCATGGATAAAATACTAGAAGTGTCCCTTTGACTTGTTCCCTCCATTAAAACATTGTTGGACACATTGATGGAAAGGAGGCCTTGCAATGTTTCACCTCACTATTAGAAACAATAGTCACTAGTTTATTAATGAAATTGTCAAAATGGATGACCTAGTTTGATTTATTCTTGTATTCATCACACCTTTACTGCCAAGCATTGCTTTGGTACTAAAATGCCTTTACATTAAAGTTATTGGTGTTTTCCTTAAAACAAAAATTTGAGATATTCCCTATTTGGGCATGATCCCATAATATTTCTACACCTTAACTAACGACAAAACAATCCGACACTTAAGTAGAGAAAGCCAACCAAGTCAATACCTACAAACCAACAAACATTAGTACACTACACAATATAAACCAATGAGGCAACACCGACCAATAAGCCTTAAAGCCATCACATACCATTATTGCCAAAGCAATGAAAATGCATGTGTGAGAAATGAACTCAATCAAACTTCAATGATAATGCATTGCATCCTCCCTTGCCAAGATATATGTTGCCATTGGAATGATGATATAAATATTTTGTAATAAAGGGAGTGTGGCTAGCTTTGAGCTTCTTTTTTCGAGTCAACTTTTAATCCTTCCTAATCAGTTATATTTATGATTTCAACAATGTACTATACCAACATTTTATCCCTTTGTTCACCAATAAAGTTGCAGAAAATTTATTTGTCCAAATAAGCACTTTGTCATAACAAGCCTTCAACTACAAATTTGAACAATGTTATTTTTAAGCACATTAATTACTACTTGAGATTCACCTTCGATCATAATATCCCTATACCTTGCATTTGAACAATGTTATTTTTAAGCACATTAATTACTACTTGAGATTCACCTTCGATCATAATATCCCTATACCTTGCATTGTATGCCAAAGATAACCTTGCTATAAGAGCTTCCAATTATTAACAATATTAGGTTCTTGACCCTAAAATTGAAATCCCTCCATCAAGAGAAAACCTAAACCATCTCTCATTAATTATCACTTCAGATTCTCCCTCTATCGCAATATCCCTATACGTTACATTGTATGCCAAAGATAACCCTACTATAAGAGCCTCCCACTTCATAGCACATTTAGTTTTTTGTCCGCAAAATCAGGTTCCCTCTATCAAGAAAACACCTATACTATCTCTCACCAATTATCTTGCACCTATTAATCTAGGATTGCCTTTAGATGCTTCTTTGGCCTTCAACATTGAGTTCTTGATTTCTTATTTACTCCTAAACCATTAACGTGTTGTAAAATGTTTAGACCCTCAAAAGTGGAAATCTCCTTTTCACGCTCTTTTGTATTTCCCTTCACATATTCTACAATAGTACTTTCAATCTATGCTAAACATTTGTCTACAAAAAGAGCTTCATTTCTAAAATCTTCTTGTTGTTCTCTTTGAACATAGTCCTTAAAGAACACAAAAAAAAAGATGTGGACTACACATGTTGGAGGCGAGGAGTCCCTTTAGGCCATCCACATATATGTTGCTTTATTGTTTCTAGCAAAACCCATATCATTTGCAATTTGGATGTAAGCCAAGACTATTTACTCCTACATTTTACGAATGCAATAGGAAAATAATTAGAAAAATACCAAAGTAGGGTGGACGGGTAATAACATAATTTATGGTTTTTTCTCGTTCCCCTATTTCTAGCAATTGCACCAATATTCAGGAACATTGTTTTGTCATTGCTAAATGGGTGAAGCCAAAGCCTTCTAGAACTTATTTAGGAATTCTCTCCAACTTGTGGGCAATATATTAATATATCCAAATCTAAGGTCTAAGTTGGTTGGAAAAAATTACATCACTTTGATCATGGAATAGAGAATGGTTTTAATAGGGAAATTCTTTAAAATATAGGGATTGTATGTCATTATGCATGTTTTTTTGTTGTTATCCATTCCTATAGAGTTGTCTCAAGACATATCAAATGAATCTTGCAAATTCTTATTGCAAGGCTTATTGCGAGGCTTAGGCAAAGATAGGTAACTGGTGAAATTGGATTCAATATGCAATTCAAAGAGTGAGATGGTAAGGGGTTAAAAGATATTATTTTGCAAAACTTGGCTTTAAGGCCAAGTTAACCTAGCACTTCATATCTAAACCATATTTATTTTGGTGTAATCTACTCTAATTGGAAGAAATGGGTGGTGTTGATCCTAAAGCCTTTATCTCCTATTAACTTCTCCCTTCTAGTTATGTTATTTGGGAACTCACGGTGATATATAAAAATAGTATAGTTAAGAGATTTAATGGGATAATTGGAATGGAAACAAAGTTGCTTTATTGAACAATTATTTGGTGGGCAATTCTCTAATAAAAAATTGCTTAATTGAGAAATTTTTAAATGTGTTTTTTTAAAGTTGGGAAACAAAGGTAAGAGATTATTAGGTAGAATTAGTTGTTAATGGGGCGCAACATGGATCATGGAAAGATTATATAGATATTCTAAAAAAATCATAAAAATTAAAAATCATGGCTTAAGGAATATTTATCAACAACATGAATACCTAGTCTATTTAAATAAGATGTATATTAGTTGCGGAACAAAGTAGTGTGCAAGGTAAAATTGGGTTATGCAATATCTAAAGAGGCTTAGGTGCCACTACTTAATAAATAACTAATGAATAAATGACCTTCTACAAAACTAGTGTGTTTCAACAATATTAAAGGTTTAAATAATATTTCAACCATCTAATCATAGTCTTTGGAAAAACATAATGGTACATGACGCAATGAATTTATACTCCATAATAAAACCTACCCACAAAGTTTTAGGTATGAGAGCCAATAAGTGTGATTTAGTCCACAAGAATCCAAACACGAAGAATAGACTCATTAGTGTTCCATCAACTCACACTCCAATTATATTCCAAAAATTTCTAATAAATTAGTAACCCATTAGGGCATGCAATGCTATTACTTTTGAAATCCATAACCACACTTTGCACTTCCTCAATTGTAAAAGGGATCATTAGGGAAAAAATTATAACAGGACTACATTATCCTCTTCCCTTGTAAAATTGGAGAAGAATTCCATTGCTACCTTCCTAATATCTTTTGATAAATTGCATTCCCTTTCATTACTATCCAAAATTAAAGAATTTATTTCAACATTTTTGAGTCTAGGTTGGAAATAATTTGTGTTCCTATCACCCACTTTTATTCATCTAGCCCAAGCTGTTTGCTTCCAATATTTCTTTTTTAATAAGACATCTTCTTGTTCCTTGAGAAATCTTTCTCCTTAGATAGAAGATGATACGATATACCTTCATCTTGGATTGTTTTACATATTACCTCTAAGGTCTTTACAATCTTTGCATTTACAAAAATAAATGACCTAAAACTTGTTCCAGATTATTCATATAGTTGAGTTTTCTTGACAAGATTACCATGGGTGAAGAAATATTTGAATTACATTCATTCCACAAAACTCTAAGAAATTATATATATCTAGATGTTGAAGCCACATAGGTTCAAATTTGAAAGGAGTCCCCTTTGGACATTGCTTTGCCAACACCTCCAACGATATTGGATAATAGTTTGGACTTACAAGATGAAGAATTATTGAAATCAATGCCAAATCTTGTTACAACCAATATGAAGAAATCAAGAATTCAAGATCTAAATGTTAAAAAATTAACAAAAACCTTTCCCTCATTATTCAACATGTACTAAACTTGAATTGAAACAATATCATACGAATTACAATTCTACACAAAATCATTAAAATCATAAGAAGTGCAAGTTTGATGCACAACCCCACTAAATTTATCTTCAAAAGTTAAATTTCATTAAAATGCATCCCTGATAGAAAGTGTTGCCACCATTTAACTACTACTAGCACTACATTCATACTCTCTATTTACGAACAAGAGATGGACAATAAATATTTTTAACGAAACCTTATATATTATCTTGAAAGCCATGAAAGGAGCATTATATCTAGCTCTCAACATGAGTAATAGAGTCCCCTATGAGGGAAATGGGGTTTCGTAGAATTCCCAATCCACCAAAAGTCCCTTGTATTGAAATACCAGAACAAGACTGTTTACTCCATCATTTAGTAGTTATTGACTTTAGAACATCGATAGAGAATTTGATCTCTTGAATGAATATTATATCCGAATTCTTGTCAAGCAAAAGTTACTTAAATAGACATTGGTTCTAGTAACACCCCCCCAAAATATTTTCATTGTTCTAAAGAAGGAACTTTAAGCCTCATTTTAGTTAAAAAAATAAAAAATCTTTCATAATAGCCTAGGAGCTAGCATTGACATTTTCTATCTTCTTTCAATATCTCTATATCAAATTTTTTCTTTTCTTTCTACAATATTTATCTCACACCCTCAATCTATTTGTTTGAAATACCCCTTGTCAACATATTCATATTAGAAGACACTACCACCTTCTTGATATAGAAGAGTAACATCCACTTGATCTAAATCTGCATTACTTGATTTCTCATTACAAATTGGCTCACCCTCTAAATTAGAGCAATAAAGTTTATCCTCATTTAACACCTTTTGGGTTTTACTTTTTAATGAGACTATTGTATAATATTCATTCTTTAATGGTTTTCCATGAGGGTGACGAAGCCCTACATGATTTTTTATTCCTTGCATAAATGAACTACTTTTGAAGTTTAGAGTAGGGTTCTTGTTAGAAATTAGGATCTTAGGATACAAATCATTATAAACAAGATTATAAAGTAAATGAAATATGAAACATACATGCAAAATGTACACATTACACAAGATATACATGGGGAAAACCCTTTCGGGTAAAAAACCCCATAAAGCATCATTTAATTAGAACACTTACAAATATAGTCTATCATAAAATAGACATGAACCTGGGGACACTCCTCCAATACTTCCACATGGCCAATAAT
Source organism: Cryptomeria japonica (assembly GCF_030272615.1). Classification (NCBI taxonomy): domain Eukaryota; kingdom Viridiplantae; phylum Streptophyta; class Pinopsida; order Cupressales; family Cupressaceae; genus Cryptomeria; species Cryptomeria japonica. The sequence goes on from NC_081410.1 coordinate 157,238,653, forward strand.
ACCTCATATGCATAGTGATACAACTCACAATAAAGCTCCAAATTCACACACCTCTCAAATGAGAGAGAACCTCCTTAAATATAGGAGGAAGGGTGACTTCACTAGTCACACCTTTTCAATAACCCCCACTTATAAATAATTAATAATCTAATAGTTATTAGATTATTATTATTTCAAATGGGATATGCTTATAAAGCATATAATATATAAGGTTTTATAACCTTATATTAGATTATATATAAATGTTATAAGGATGTGATCCCTAATAACATTATGTTCTAACAGTTCTATTTGCCAAAATCGTTTAATTGATTATTATTCATTATTCCTTTAGAGAATAGTGGAAGCATTGTTTGACAATATGCTCTATCTTGTGGCATCTAAATATGTATACATTTCTCGCTCCAAAACTCTAATGGATGCCCATACAACCTAACTCATATATTCCCCATGGAAGAAAAAGATGGGGTGTAAGAAAACCACATTCCCAATGGTTTAATGTTGTTTCTCATTGCTGAAACATTCAAGAAGGCTTTTAATAATGGAGCTATCTTTTAGCAGAGTGAAGAAAGATGCATCTACTACCCATTCCAATCACACCCATTTTAACGCTTTCTGCTTTATCATGACATTTACAAAGAACAAATATGAAAAGATAACTACTTACATTATTCACAATCTACAACACTTCAAGCCACACTTCACACTAACCATTTTTTGGGATCTTCCATACCTCTAATTTTCTTGCTCACAAGTGGCCAAATCTTTTGTTAGTTACTCCTTACCTTTCAAAGATGGTTTTCTTTCTCAAGCACTATTATACGTTCAAAATCATCCCTTCTTAGAATTGTTCATGAAACATAGAATTAGGCAAAGATAATAAAAATTAATTTATTACCTAGATTGGATGAATAAGAGAGCACAAAGTGGATTTTTTCATCAAAGCAAAATTTTGATGGTGCTTCCAGGAGTAAAGAGGCATGTGGGTGATAATTTATCAAAGTTAAATTTTGATGGTGCTTCTACGAGTAATAAAGACAACGTGGGCGATAATTTGTTCTAAGATATTTTAAAATATGTTTTGTGCATGGAGGTTCCCTCTTCTAGATTGGATCCAACAATGAAGTTGAATGGGAAGATTCAGTTGTAGGAATGGAGCAACAATTTTTTTTGAGGAAACCATATTGTTCAAAGAGATTCTCTTATAGTGATTAATACTTTTCTTGAAGACTAAAGCCTAAGCTAGAAGTTAAAAGTGAAATGTGGAAGAAGGATTGTGGGAGTTGTGAAGACTTATTATTAGTATTGTAGGCGTAAGATGAACCTTTCTATTGATTTTGTTTCTAATTGTGGAGTGTATCAAGCACCTTTTATACTAGTTTATAGTCATCTTCCCAACTCTTGGGAAGGCCTCTATCACCACTTAAGTTTTTTATGCGACCTTAACTACATTATTAGAGTTCTCTAAAGTTTTTTCTAAGATTGATGGAGCTCTTTTATTTCATCATTTCTTAGGTTTTTGGGCTATTATTATGGTTTATAACTTACAAGCATTGTTATTATGCATCCATAAGTTCCCCTAAGTATTTGATAGTGGTGTTTAAATTTGGCATAGGTTTGAATTGGTTGGTAATTGGAGGTGGTGTGGATTTGTAGTCATGAGGCTAAATTGCATTTCTTTGTCATGTGTGAGGTCTTTATTTGTTATGCTAGGTTGAGTTTAGTCTTGTGTTGACATTGTGGTGTTTAGGAATGGAGTATGGGATGTGTTGCCTATGTGTGCATTTTTCTTTGGTTTCTTGCTCAAGAGATAACATAGAGGTATAGTAACAAGATAAATTTTTCCCTTATGCATAAAGGGCTATTATCAAATAGGTACATGGAATTAATTTTTAATTATAATTTTCATATATCTCTACATTTTATAAAATCTATTATAGGAGAAATTTTTTTGGGTGCTCACGAATCTCCTCATTTCATAGCTATGGTGTACAACCTTTGTTTCTTTCTTGGCTAATTCTATCCTAGATGCTACCTTGTATGTATGGTTACTTCAAATGTTTCTCTTAGATAATTTTGAATGCAAAACTTTACTATTTCTAAAGCTTACCTTAAGAGGCTTTAGAGAGAAGAATCAATAGGGTGTTGGTGTACAAAAACTTTAAGAGAAAAGAGGTTATTAGGAAGTGATAAATCTCTCACTAGAGAAGGAAGTGAGTGTTCTTAGGGTGTATAGTATGGATATGGGTAAGGTATTGCATGGTCTCTTGTTGAGACACAACCAAGGGTGGTTGGAGGTGATGAGTGATTATACTATGTTTACTAGACACTTATTACATAAAGCTAAATTATGGGAGAAAGTAATAAATGGGGTGAATATCTATGCATTAGATCCCTTAGCTTATCATGGTATTAATAGTGTGGAAGAAATTGTTATTTGGGGTGAAGTTGTGGCCTATAGAGTTGGTCATTAGGAAATTTACAAACAATTGTTTGTTTGACCATCTAGTTTTTTGGGCTATCCATGTAGATTTTAATGCAAATTTGGTCAAGTGTAGTGTTTCTTTGTCGTGGTCATACTTTTTGGTGATGTTATTGAAAAGAAAAATTGTAGCAATATACAACATTTACATATAACCCCATGAGAGAAAAACATAAAAACAAGTATTCAAATACACTATGCAAAAAATAGATAGACGTACCATCAAGATGACACAAGATATATCCTAGGAGAACACTCATGAGGGAAAAACCTAGTTTGGATAGAATTTCCAGGGTTGTCTTCGTGTTGCTATAAATTCTTGATCACAATTACTGTGTCATTTGGTAATCTTAATTGTGTTGAGACTAATTTTCTCTCGAATCTTCCAAAAAAGTGTTTCTATTGTTTGGTTGCCTCTCAAAATATTTAAAGGACATTGTGAATATTCAATTTGGTCATCTATGTCATACCCAACATTCTCTTTATCTTAATTTTCCAAACACTCATTTTTAGTGTCAACCCTTTGATAATAAGATATGGGGTTGTCCTATGGCCTCACCTCACAACAACCCTTATGGTTAGGTTGTTGAGGTTGCACCTTCTAAAAATGAAGAAGTGTGGACTATAGTAAAAATTTATAAAATAACCAAAATCTAAATAATGGTGACACTCAAGTCAAACCTTCAGTGAATGCTAAAAATCTAGTTGCTAAGATATAATATGGTGTGCCTTCAAACCCCAAAGAAAAAGGAGAAAGATGTGACCCACTCTAATGGTGAGCCTTCCACTTGGTATAAATTTTATAGAATAGCACAACCAATTTCTTCTTATTCATAGAATATTGCTCATTCTCTTTCCTTCCTTTTCTTCCTACACAGGTCTTGTAGTCCATTGAGACATTTGAAAGGAGTATTTGTTGTGAAAAAAAAAGGATACAAAATCACAACATTTAATTGAGTAGTTTCTCTTGAGACGAGTTTATGTATAATTTTAACCCCACTTTAGACAAAATGGATGATGATGATAGGTCTCTTGACTTGTGCCAACAAATTTTTTCTCTTAGAATGTTTGAGGTCTTACAAACCTCCCTAGGAAGTATGCTATGAGAGATACTCATTAAAGATTTATATATCCAAACATCCTTTTCTTTTATGAGGTTAAGATTAGTATTTTTTATTCCTTTCTACTACTTGCCATTTGATTTGGCTAGCCCATTCCTTTTTTTATATGAATCATGGAATGGGCCATGAAGGGGTGATCAATTATTTGTCTCCCAAGTCGAACAACATATGGTTGACCATAGATGTGACCCCACCGATTGGGTGATTTGGACCCTCTTCAATATTGAAAACTATTTTCTAGTGTTATTAATATTTATGCTTCCAATATTGTTGAGAGATCTCTTTTGTGGTGCTAGATCACCAATTCAATTGCTACTTCCACTTGGGGTTTTGTGTGGATACTTTCATATGGTTGAGATATCTTATGATAAATAAGGCTATTTTCCTATGTGTTGGAAAGTTAGCAAAAGGAAATCTTGGTATTACATGCAATAAATTAAGTCTCTTTGATCCCAATATGGGATTTCACCACACTTGTTCACATAATTTTAAGTGGAATAAATTCTAGGATGACTCTAGTAGAGTGTGCAAATATTGATTATGCTATGATTTTTGTTGAACCCTTTTTCTTGTTTACCATTTTTTCCCTCTTTTGATTGAGCATTTATTATAATATACTCATTTTTATCATTGCCTTGTCCAATTTTTCATTGAATAGTGAATTGCCCTTCCTAAGGTTGGCAACACATTTTTTTATTAACACATCTTTGCTTACATTAGCCCATATTGTCTCACAGATATTAGGTGTGGAAACTTGAGGTTAGGACTTCTAAGAATATAATTTGGATTGATTGGCATAATGGGCCACCAAACACACATCTCGCTACCTTTGCATTTATGGTAGCTAATTGGCTAGATTTTGCCACTATGCATATAATGTGTTTGCCTTAGATCTCAACCAATCCACCACTACACTTGAATCCCACCACTTTCATTCCTAATTTGTATGTGTGAGTAGCCAAGTTTTTCCATCATAAGTAAATTTTTAATAATAATTTAGCAATATGTGCCAAGATTAAATCTCGTTTGTATTGGTTAAAGGTGGGATCTAGAGAGATTCTAAAGAGTTATTTCAAGATCTTTGTGGTTAACACACCTCTCAAGGTATCAAATAAAATAAGGATGTTGACTAGTTGTTGAAAGAGATTCTTGATATCTTTTATATCTTTGTTGGGAAAAATGAATAGGTTTCCAAGAACAAGAGAATTCCCTTGAATGAAAGCATGATTTACAAGAGTGCCTCAAGGTTGTTCCTTATCAACTCTCTTCTTCTCAACAAGATGTTTTTGATTGATACTCTCTGTTGCTGATCTCTATGAAGCTACCTTTATTATGGATAATGAGAAATCCCACGACTATGATGGTTTTACTTATGAGTTTTTCAAGATCCTTTGGGATTATCTTGGTAAAATCTTCATAGAGTTTATCATGAAGCCTTTTCATTCCAATTCCTTAGAAAAATTATTATCATAGAAAATATTAAAAATTTGTACCTATGTTTGGTGATCCTATGAATATATACAATTTGAAGATAGATCACGTTGTTGAATATTTCATACATGATCATGTCAAACCTCTTGTGCTAAATTTATGTCATCTTCTTCCTTAGACTATATGAACTAATAAAACTACCTTTATTAAGTCTAGATATATCTTGGGTAAATAATTATGGTAAATAGGAAGGTAGAGAATGGGCTTGGTGATCTCATCAACAAGAAATTTCCATCAAAATCAACCTTGCTAAAAATTTATGATTGCATTGAGTGGTCTTTTATCCTTTTCATGCTTTAGGCCTTAACACTTGGTCCTTATTTTACTTAATTTGTACACATGTCATTTTTTTGATTCTTCAACATATCTCACTATTAATGACCATTAATCCAATACTTTTAATTTTTTTAGATCTATTCACTAGGTATGTCCCCTAGCTCCCACATTGTATGCATTTGTTGCTAAAGGTTTTGAATACAAATTAGTAAATGATAATTTTGCTAATGATTCTTTTCTCACACTTTTGTAAGAGGAAAATAATATTCATTAAACTCTCAATTTCTTGAATACTTTTTGCAAAGCCTTAGGTTCTAAAATTCAATGCAAAAAAAGTAGTGCTATAGACAATTATTTCTACCTAAGCTCACGTTGAACCTTATGGGATTGGGTATGGAGAAATATTTAGGTTTTTGGACATTCCTTTTTCTTTTCAATCTTGTCCAGCCGCTCTCTCAAAAGTTATTTTAGCTAGAATTGTAAAGAAGATGGTGCTTTGAGTAAGAAATCCTTTATCGCTGTAGTGAAGTTTAATTTATTCTAAGATTATTATAAACACACATGTTTATTATTCTTTTTGGGTCCCTTTTAAAGCCTCTTTTCTAAATATTGAAAAGCTTCTTAGAGGCTTTCTTTAGGGTTCCTCAAAGAATCATAAAAGTTTTCATTAGGTGGTATGGGAGTATTTTTGTCTCCCACATGATTTTGGAGGTCTAGGTTTAATTCCACTTAACACTAGGGCTTGGTTGTGTGTGCTAAATGAATCATTTGAGCTTTAGAGGTTAATAAGTTTTGAACAAATTTATTTTCTATTGCATTTGTTTTGATATCCATTCGACAAGACTAGCTTGGAAGGGAATTAGATTCCACACTCTTCTCATTATGAAAGAGGCCATTCAAATCCAATGAAATTTTGTGATGAAAAGTATTTGGAGAGCTTGGGAAGATATCAAGACCTTTTAATTTTTTGGATTAACACTAAATTTTGTAATGGTATTTCTATCAGTCAACAATCTATTTGGTAGTATCCTATTTTTAGTGCCAAAATATTCCTATTATTAAGACCCCATGGGTTTGCACTTTGAGTTTTTTCAAAAAGGTGATTAAGGTACTCCCAAATATCTTTTTTGAAGTTTCATATCTCCAATCAAGATCATGAAACTTAAAAAGTTATTGACAATATTCTTACAAACATGGTTCACAAAAATTGGAGTTTAATCTTTCAAACCTTGGTGGAAAGACTGGAAATGGTGCCCTAAAATACCATTTTAGAGTTACAATCCTCACAAAACCTACCATAGGATGTCACCTCATTAACTTATAATGGCTATATTAAATAGAAGATGGCTTTTGTAATATTTATTATCAGTTTGGCAATGTAGATTCTACACCATTTCTTCAAGCCTTCTTGAGCAAAAGATTGCTCATTTTCCTAGAGTATTCTTTTCCAAGGTTGTCTCATTGTTTCCATGTTAAGCCACTTGGGGATTATTTATATTTAATGTCGTTTTTGTGGTCACTAGTAGTCTCTCACACATCTCTTCTAGTTTCTTCCTAGAGATTAAGCTGTCAAAAAATGGAGACATATGTTGTTGTTAGGGCATTGACCTAGAATCCCTTCCACTTATAATCATATTTGGTATGCTTTAGTGTATAAATTATTTATAGTATTTGAAAATATAGAAGTTGCTATTTTTCTCAATGTTTTTTTATCATAATTTATTACTTTATTCTAAAGCCATGATATGCTCTAATGTACTTATGTAGATGCAAGTGCAAGCTAACCAAGTTGCACTTGTATTTTTTCACCTCTAAGTGCTATTGGATAAATGGGTCAATGCTTTGTGTGATATTATTAGGGTTCCCTTGGTTCCCACCTTTAGTAGAGGTTAATTGGTAGCCACCTCATGGGCATTATTGTAGTGCCCCTCCTAGACTTGCATTTTGATTTACGCACTGATAGAGCCATTTAGACTTATGATGGTTATTTGGATGGTTGTTTAATACTCTTCTGCTATTTTGGATGGTATCTGTGATACTAGAACTTTATGTGGATTCATGGTATCTGTTGTGACTCTCTATGATTGGAGACTTTTATGATTGATGATGCGAGACTTATTATATGATATTTACTTGCTATGGATGTTGAAATATAGTATCTCCTAGATGGATGGATTTATATGACTCATGGATTTACATATGGTTATTATTTACATGGATTATGTGACTGATGATGATACTAACCCTACTTCACGATGATGATTCTATGCAGTGTATTGGTATTATATTGTGTGTCTGTTTCTGTGATTAGAGATGATGCTATATCACTCATTGCGAGTGGGGTATGTTGTTGCGATTCTCTATCACCTGCCTGTTTATTATGAAGTATATGTATCGTATATGTTGCGTTGGTCATTGATGCAGGTTTGTAGGTACCAGACATTGACTCCACCTGGCTTCACAAGTCTGAGCGTGTCTTCATCCCAATGGAAAGTTGTTGGAGATGACATAGTTTCCCTCACACACTCTAGGTCTAAGATGTATACCTTGTTGATTTATCTTGATGTCTTTTGCTTGGTTGATTTCCCTTTTGGGTCAATTAAGAGATGTGGTGCATTATTTAAGTCTCTTCCACCTTGTTTCATAGGTCATGAGGTCAAATCTCTCTGGCTTCTTATTTTGCTAAGTCGTGGCTTGGTTATTGGCTTTATTGTATGATTGGATTATTCATTTTATTAAGAATCTAATTAAGTAAATTAATCTATTTATTTTAATTTATTGAGATTTAATTGAGCTTCATTTATTGTTTAATTATTTAAATTGTTTAATTTATTGTTGAGATGACTTTTATTTATTGATTTTAATTTAATTATTTATTTGAGTTCTATTTATTTTATTTTATTTATTTATTGGTGTTATTATGAATAATGATAATTGATTATAAATTATTGAGTGGGAACTATTTAATTAAAATATGGAATAATTATTTGTAAATAATATTATTTCTACCTACCATCTAATTATGAGGAAATATTTGTATTTCCTAATTTATTATTTGTCCTATACTATAGTAATTGAGTTTTGATTTATTTTACCTACCCTTATTTTTGACTGGTCAGCTTGATTGAGTAGGTAAGAAATATATATTTATAATATGTATTTTTTGAACTTTGCAATGGTAAGCAAGATATATGGTTTTTGTAAATTTTCTATTGGTGGGAAAAACTATAGTCTTAAATTTAATTTTTCTATTTATTTTGGCTTGCTGGTATGTGCATGGGTTGATCATCCGACAGATCATTGCCAAAGGATTTTGAATATGATTTGGAAGATTGGATTGCGATTTGGATTTGGAAGGGCTTGGCAATTTTAGATTTCTCCTTCAATTTTTGGTTTTGCGAATTGTCGGTTGGTGGCTCTACTTTTGCATTTCATTTCTGGAATGATTGCCTTCTCTGTGTCTGCAAATTTGAATTTTGGTTGCTCTTGGGGGATTGGTTTGATTGTGGGGATGATTTGTCTTGATGGATTTCAGTTTGATGTGCAAGTTTGGGAATGGGAAAATGCAGATTTGTATTTATGTCTTTATTGTATTTTATGTGATCTTTCTGTGAATGCACTGTGGGAATGTCGACTCTTCCTTCCACTTGTTTTGGTTGCATTTAGACTCTACTTAGCTTTCTTGAGTCATCCTTTGTTCTCTCTCTCTCTCTCTCTCTCTCTCTCTCTCTCTCTCTCTCTCTCTCTCTCTCTCTCTCTCTCTCTCTCTCTCTCTCTCTCTCTCTCCCTTGTGGTTTTGGCCTCCTATTGCTTAGTTTATGCTCAGTAGGAGAGAGATTTTCTTCTGCAATTTTTTACCAGTGACTATGTAGTGAGCATGTTGGTTGTCCTTGATGTCATATGGATGTTTTAAACCCTTTGTTTTCATGGTGAGGGTCATTTCGGATCCTTGAGACCCCCTATGCCTCTCTCTTAGCTTCAGGACTCAGTTATGCTCAATTTCTTACACTTTTCCCAAGAACAATATGAAACCACCCAAGAACGCTGTAGGATGCACCGGGAATTCCACCTTGCATGCCAAGAATGCCATGCTTCATCCCAGAAATTCCATTGTTCATACCATGTGCACTGAAAAACATACCAAGAGAACTAAGGTCCTGATTTGCAGATGCAAGCAAAATGACTAGAAACGCCACTCTAGAGACCAGAAATGCTATCATACCTACTAGAAACACCACCATACATAATAGAAACACTAGCATACATACCAAGAATGCTATCCTAGGTTTCAGGGGCACTGAGTTGTCCTGAGGGTCTCCGAAAGTTAGTTTTAAGCCTGTTTTTGTGCATGTTTGGATTTTGGGTTTACTCCAGAGGCTTGTGCTATCTGTGTTGAGATTCTCAAAGTGTTTAATGATGTGTTTTGATCCCTTATGATGTTTCTTGTGCTCTATTAAGAAGGTTCATGCCTTAAAGTTGAGGTGTTTCATATGCAATTTGTGGCTCCGGTGAGAGGGAGAATGCCTCACTATTGAGAGATCGGTTTTATGGCTCCTATGAGATGTGTTATGCCCCACTGTTGAGGATTTGATGTTATTTGGATCTATTTTATTGTTTTCATCCATGCTTAGTTTATCCTTGATGTCTTGGTGAAGGCTTCTTTCTATGAGTATGGCTTACGAGTCCTCTTTGCTCAGTTTGGTGTTTAGTTTGTTGTATATGTTCTTATATCACTTTTGAGCCTTCATGATGTGATTTTATGTTCTATGGATGTTCATTTTCCCTATGACCTTAGTTCATGGTTGGGGGAGTGGGCTCTTGTATGTGTTGGACCCAGGTTGTGAGTACTAGATCTCTAGGAAGGGGGTCTAAACCTATGGAACCACATGAAGAGTTGATGGTATAATTGAAAGTGATAACATAATAATAATTTATTAGTGGGTTGTGTATTTAGGAATACACCTAATCAAGATAAATAATATGATATTGTATGCCCAAATTGGATGGACCCATGGAGGTGTTTTTGGGATCCTAGATTGGGAAGACTATTGGAGCGGTATACCTGATCTCCCTTGAGTAACTCCAAGGTGGAGACAGATGCCACATGAGGTTAGCATGTGATGACACTCTACCCCACATGTATCCATTGTCCATATTCCTTTCTTTGTTGATTTTTCCTCTGGAGGTTGGTTGCATTGATTTTAGCCATGTGTTGTGCTTGATGGTCTATTCTCATGTTTGAGTCTTGTGAAGTCATGTTGTACCCTTTGGAGGATAGGTGTCAGCTTAGGTCATGAGTGTGAGTTGGAACCTTTTTCATCTCCTATCACGGGGGGAGGGGGGGTGGTGGTGGTTCCTTGATTGGTTCCACATGGTTGGGTGGTTGAATGCCTTCTTCAATTGGGATACTCTCCTTGGTGTTGCGTGGGTGGATTGGGTTCTTCATGAGATTGCACTTTGGAATTGGTTTTCTATGTTCGTGAAAAGAAGACATTGCATTATAAATGAATTGCATATGTATAAGAGATGATGTATTCATGTATAAGCTTTACCATGGGTTTGAAAAGAATTTGTAATAAGACTTGATGTTGAGACTAAAGAAAGTACTTGTGTTATTCCTTGATGTATCGATTGTTCATTATGTAATGTTAGATAGGAAATCTATGTGAAATAAAATGGTTTACATGTGTTTGAGTTGTATTGCATTTATGATATGGTTTAGTATCATATTAAGTCGTAGAGTGAATGATAGAAATAATGGAATAGGTAGCATCAATCTTTACTTGAGTAACTAGGGGATTATTGATATTAATTGGATAAATGAATGGTGGGATGTTTCTATTAGATTTTATTATGTGATATAGATGTATTAGTCCTATGTGGAAATTAAATGGAGTATCTTGTATACATTTGTGTTGCATTTGCATTGAGAGTTGGTATCTTGCTATGTTGTCCCATGAAATAAATATTAGAAAGGATAGTGGTGGTTGCTTGATTCCTAAATGAAATGGTTAAGTAATCTAAGATGCATTATGATAAAGGAAGTAATATTACGTGTATGTAATTCGTAATATAAAGCATTTAGGATGTGATGTAGCAATAGAGACTATGTGCTTGTTCTACGTGCCCCTATATATTAGGTCACGATGAAATGGAAACAACAGTCTCGTAATAAAATGATGCATTAATCTTTGGTTCATGTTAAAGAAATGTTCATTATATTGGGATTGAGATGTACTATGTTAATGAAATGTTTGGGATATGTTTATAGTATTAAATATGATTCTTGAAATTGTTAGTAGCATGGTATCCTAGTTGGAAGGTGATAAGTATTTTCTATATAAATTGTACTTATGAATATGGAGAATATTTTTGATGAGTAATGTATTGGTTGTGCTAAAGGAAATGTGATGTGATGAGTTAGGCCTATGAATTAATGTTATCCTAGTTGCATGGAATGTAAGTGAATAGTTGAATGATGAGAGGTGGGGATGTTCTGGATAAAAAGGTGTTGTGTTATGATGTCAAGTAGTGACGTTAAGATAACCTAGGGAATGGATGTGTTTATGAAAGTATAATCGAAGATATGTTAATTTGAGTTATTCTACTTGCGTAATGATGATCTATGCTTTCATACTTGTTGTTTATATGTTCTTTCTTATGAATGATGTTATATGGTTGTATATTATAGATGGTTTAAAAAAAATTATTTCCATTTGTAGTAGAATTTTAGATTATTTCTCTAGGGTATTTTGGCGGGCATTACAATTATCAAGTGCATAACCATTATACTCGTAAAAAATAGGATGCTCATTCTTAGGTGTTGTATCCCACTAGCCATCATTCTTTGGCGTTGTATCCATATCATGTGAGAATAGATTTTTGCAACGAGAATGGTTGTATCCCACTAGCCATCATTCTGCTTCTCCCCCAACTTTTGGTGGTGGGACTACTAGTTGGCTAGACTCTAGCAAGTTCTCTTAGCCAATCTCTTGTTATTTGTCCTATTCATGTTGCTATTGAAGATAAATAAGATGATAAACTGATAGTTGAGATCATCCCATGGTTAGTTTTGACCTTATTGATGTATTAGGCGACCAAATGATTGGGACCCACCTCCTCCTCACACTACTCTCACTCTTGCTACATGGTAGCTTTTTATATTTAGTTTTTGTGTTTTTTTAAAGCTATTGCACCATTTGATTTTTTTTGGTGTGTGAATTCTTCCACCCATATTTTTTTTGTGAATATGTGTAATACTATTTTACTATTTCATAAATGACAATATAAATACCATTCTTTCAAAAATGCTTGATAAACAAAGTGGATAGCCAAATTAGGCCCTTTCCTCACTTCTTGAGGAAGGAAAAAAAATGCACACTTTTTTAAGAAATAGCTACAATACCTTTATCCTTGAATTTTGAATGGTTTACAAAGAAGGATGTCTTTGGTTTAGATACAACATGGCCTCCACTTTTATGAAGATTATTGTTGCTTTGTCCTATTGAGTGCTTTAAATATTGGCTTAACAAGAGGAGCATGATAAGATAAAACAACCATGAAGGATTACAAGGTAGAAAATGATAGTTATGACTAACTACACTATCTTTATATTGGCAACATTAGTTTCGCATAGAGGATAAATAACATGAAACATTATTAAGAAATTTAGTTCAACATTCCATCCTTAGATCTCTCTTCTTGCACTCAAAGTTGTAATCCCATAGATTTGTTTGGCCAATTTGATTCCTTTCAACATTTGCCTACAAGATCTCATCACATATAAGTAGATAGTAAATTATTCTTTGACTCTCAAATCTAATGTTACTCCTATATTATACTTAGGTCATGATTTTACGTGATTGTTTGTTTATATTTATTGTTTAAGCTTTAGTAGTATACATGATCTTATATAAATTTTAAAATTAAGTATAAAAGATAATTTAAATTTTTCTTTTATAATGATAAAGTTATTACGCAGTTGCTATGTAATGAAAAATATGTTATATGGCTACACATGTTTCCTTTTGTTCTCTTTTCTATTTCCTTCTACATTTTTACCTCCAAAATTTTCCTTGTTAACATGTCTATTATTCTTAATTTAGAAAATAGAAAATTAATAATACCACTAAAAAGTAAATTATGACCTTCCTCTTAGACAATTAAAACACTATTAATGGTATTATTAATTTTCTATTTTCTATGACCTTCCTCTTAGACAATTTGCACTAATGCTATATTCTATTGAATTAGATTGTTAAAGAAAACAACTAAAAATTAAAATATGACCTTCCTCTTAGACAATTTGCACTAATGCTATATTCTATTGAATTAGATTATTTAAAATTAACTACACATAAATATAAAACGACCAAGCAAACATGCTATAATAAATAAGCAACAAAACAAGTTATTATTATAAATCTAAGTAATAAATAGTTAAACACACCTCTTTAATAAACCTATTAATATAAGGTATTATTATAAATCTAAATAATAAATAATTAAATATTCCTCTTTAATAAACCTATTAATATATGATTTAAAAGTAGATTTAAAAAAAATATATTTTATTATATTATTAATAAAATTAATTATATAAATATATAATGAAGAAATTAAACAAATTATTTAGATATTGTGTTTAGTTTAGTATATTCTCACATTTTGTATTAAACAAAATATTTAGTAGTATTACACTATCTATTTTCTTTTATATGTAAAAAATAAAGCATTAACAAAGATAAAAAAAATTATTGACATGTACAAATTTTTAATTAAATAACTAAAAAAATATTATTTATTTATTTTTTTAATTTTTAATGAAAATAATTAATGAATATAATCTATCATTTGGGAAATAATTTATTTATAAAATACTTAAATAATACAATTATTAAAACATTCTAATGTAATACAAAACCCATAACATAATTTTAAAATAATATTAATAATAAATAACTATCTTAAATTTTAAGAATTGTAAATGAAATCTAAATTATTTTATTTATTTATTTATTTTTTTCTTTAGATGTGTTCCACACTTATCTTTTATAAGTTATTTTTCTTTCAAGATTATAAATAAAATTTGGTTTACATATATTATTAGTTTATTAATTAAATTAATGCTCATCTAAACTATTGACTACATGTTTTTGTCTAATGAACATTATATATTATTTTTTAACATTTTGTCCGATTTAATAATTATGTATGTTATGATATTGCTATCAGGATCAACTCTGTAGTTTTCGAGTCAAACTCATTGACCCATGTTTCATGAATAGTGGTTCACAAGAACCCATCTCTCATGAAAATGAATGGTCCCCTTAGCACTCATTGCATCTAAGTGATGCTCACAGAGGTGAAGCATTAGGTGTTCCCAGGAGGTCACCCATCCTAGTACTACTCCAACTCAAGCGTGCTTAACCATGTATTAATACTTTTCTCGATATCAAGAGAATTGGTATTAATTATTCTTAGAAGAGTCTTGACTAAAAAATAATAGTCAAACTTAATATTAATATATGACAATTTTTTTACCAAACTTTACAACTAATCACTTTAATAAATCTCATAAACAATCTAATAAAATAATAATATTATAATCGATATTCACCACCTCATATTTTAAAGGTGATTAAAATGACGACTTTTACACTATTTGAAGAACTACTAAGGATCAACTTTATACTAGAGTTATCTAAAAAAAAGATTAAAAAGTTTGAGAACTACCAATTCAAATCAATAAAAGAAGCGATCTTCTAAAGAAAGTCTCCTATCCTACAAAATATTTAAGCTAAAAACTACCAACTCAAATCAATAAAAGAAGTGATCTTCTAATGAATGAAGACCACCTGTCCTATAAAGTTTTGGGCCACTATAATAACTAATAAATCAATAGTCCCATAAATCAAAATAGAACAAAGAGTACAATCAATAGTCCCATAAACCAAACCTATCAACATAATTAAAATCATTTGATTTGAATAAATTTTTATTTATTTTGAAAGTTGTGTCCTTGTGAGTTGATGTGCCATGAATGATGACATCACCCCTTAAATCAAGTGTACTCTAGGGACTTACAATTGCAATAAATATAGGTTGGAAAACAAACATATTTATTACACCATGTAATCAATCAATCAATCACGTTTTTCTCGTGATTTGATCTTCTCATGGAGTGAAAGGGGAAGAGATAAAAGAAAGTTACTCATTTTTTACCACTAGGTAGTTGGGTGGGTAAATTCTTGTTAGTGAATTTGTGTTGAACTTTTTGGCTTTGCACTCATTTCAATTTGGCATTCCACCGTGGGGACTTTTGATATCTTTGTCCTTTTAATATAAAAAGTTATAAGAGGGGACTTCAATCATCAAACATGGGATCACCAACTGAAATTAAATCAAGTGTTTTTTTGGGGGGGTTGGTTCATGCATGTGGATATGAGGTGGGTGTATTTAAAAGAGAAGCACAAGGTTCTTTTTTATAGTTGTGTAATTTTGTTTATTTCGAGATCATTTTTTTTTATTTTTTTATGTATATTTGTTATGATTAAATTTGTATTTGTGTTTTTTTCACAATTTGATATATTTGAATTTGCGTATTCTTTATGTAATAGTAAGTTTGTAAGAATAATAAATATAGATTACGACATTATTCTATCTTGGTTTCATTGTTATTTATGCATGGAGATTGGTCTTGATTTCTAGATTTCTCATTCATCCATGGATCATATTCGTAGGTACATAATTGATCTAGGGCTTTTCGATAGTCATAAATATAAATTCCAAACTTGTAAAGTTTAAAATTCAAATTTAAACTATGTTGACTTTTTATAGCTATTGAAACAAGCTCTGTGCATGTTCGTATTAGATGGCAATAAGAAATAGTTTTAAGCCAGATGCATGTGTGGGTAGTTCTCTTAAGGGAGGTATTTTAATCATGTTGGTGTATGCAAAAATAGTATCAAAAATATAAATTTGAAGAGTATAAATGAAATGTATTGTGCTTATTGATACTAGACGAAAGCACGTGCTATGTCACTCATTTATTAAATTAACCTTTCAGAGTGTGTTATGATTATCTTTATTAAGTGTCATCAAAATCAATATATTCATAATCACTTGCATTAGAAGGATCATCATGCATTTCCATTTGATTAGACTCATTGTGTGTAGATGAGCCAAAGATGTATTTGCATGATCATGATTAACCTCATTGAATTACATTTTATGCTTATATGATCTTGAATTTTATGCTTAAATGTGTTGCACTTACACATATTATTTCCATATGTTTGATGATAATCATCAAAAATATCTAGCCTTGAAATTTGGCATTATATCTCTAGTCATATCAATTGGCTCAATAGAAAGTAAAGTGATGAGTTTTTTTTGTTGACAAGAGTTGTTTTAATAGGACATGTGGAGGATCTTCTAATCCAGTGAACTCTCCGAATCTATTTGGGTTGATGTGTACATAATGATGATTTCTACGGTTGATATTAGATCCACCTTAATGCCCTCATTTTATATTTTTAATTTATGGTTATATGGCCATGCATCATACAAAATTTTGCACATGTATGAGTTTTTTTTACCCCAAAGACTTTTTTTTTTGCAAAATCATAGTATTTTGTAGGTCTAGGAATTTCTTTAATAGATTTTAGAAAATATTTTTTTTGTTTGATTTGAGTATTGCAAGATTTCCTAATTTTCTTTTCTTTGTGGGTTTCTCTTTTGGTGTGGTCGAGACCTGAGGCATCTCTTAGAATGATATGACATTATATCCTTGTATGTGGCATGATATTTGTGAGTTATTTTATCAATTTTCCTTGCAGAAAGGTCTTCCATTGGCCTTTATCGTGTAAGCACGATTCTCTATGCAATAGTTCTTTGGTAGAGTTAAGATACATGGTTAACTTGGATCTCTTTGGTTTATTTATTGACAATCGACCACTAACACACTCCTTAGGACCCTCTAATAACCACATTCTACAAGTGTTTTATGCCTCTTGATCAACATCCACTTTGAGGAAGTCAACTTCCATTATTCGCGCAACCAACTTACTTACTAGCTACATTTACACAACTCAAAAAATCTTCAATAGTGTAACTTCAATAGTTTTTATTTAATCCACAAATTCCAAGTTGACATTAATAGATTCCAAGTTAACACAAAAACCCTCAGTTGTGGATTCACTCAACACATAGTTTTTATGCCTACACACCTACACTAGAACTAACTGCCAATTTGTTATTGTACACAATTTGTATACAAACAGTTAGGATGCACCTTTGATTGTATTCATTAAAGTTGTTGTATTTTGAGTTTTAATTAATTAATTAATTAATACAGTCAAAGGTGCATCCTAGGTGCCTCATAAACATTGTCGTCATTATAGAATCACCAAGGTCATGGTTTATAAACCACCCTTATTGTGGCTAATAAATCACCAATATTCTTGATTGCTAGAGGTCATCCTAATCTCCTAATCGACTACAAATTGACAAGTCATGGTTTAGTAAACCACTAGTCAACCTGTTCAGATGTCAAGACTATTCACAAAGTTTGCAAGGGAATATTTTGTTTTTCATCATAAATTAATCACTGGAAGGTGTTTTTTAAAACTTGAATAGTCAATAGAAAACTGCTTCTATCACAATCACTTTAATGTGATCAAAATTATAACTCTGACAATCATTTTAATGTGATCAAAATCACAATCACTTCATTAAGAGTATCTAATACTTATTTTTAGTGATACTTCACATGGGATTTGGGTTATAGCCACATGGCGTAGATTGACACCCCGCACATCACTTCTTTGGATCTTGCTCTTGCCTTGATCACATTATCTTCTTTAGTGATAGATTTTGTAAATATTCATGATTCCACATATCCAACTCAATCATAATCCATTTTGACACTATCTTTAGTAGTATAAATTCTCATCAATCTAGTTATCACCATGCATCCATGGTTTCTATACTTGAATCATATATGATGCCTAGTTCATCCTATTAGAAAATTTCATAGTTTAGCGCTATCTTGGAGATAACTCAACATCACTCAAAGAAAAAATCATGAGTAACATTTAGGTCTTTGGATTATGTGCAAAATTTAGAGATATTCATCTTACTTCTTGCATATTTCTACTTAGAATGGGAAGTAATTTTGCACACATTTATGGTGTTGTTTCTTCTTAAGGGGAGAAATGTTCAGTAATTGTGGATCATCTTCAACATTCAGTGTCAAGCATCTACTCTAGCACTATATGAATCATTTTGAGGGAGGCTAAATGGTTTCTCTTCTCATCTTAATTTTGGGAGGGAACATTTCCTCACATGGAGTTCTTTCCTTCTCACCTTTTGGGGCTTGAAATCGACCTTACATCTTTTATCTCCTATGGGGGGCAAATTGATTGTACATTGTGTTAAAAGTAGTCCTTGGGGGTCATCATAAGTCCTATCTTATATTTTCTTTAGTTGTACATTCATTTTATAATTTCTCTTTTGGAGAGGGGTTTTTATTTCCCATTGGGTCTTTCACCTTTAATTTGTCTAGGGTAAATTTGTATATGAGTAGCTAACATGGAATAGTATTGATGACTCACCATATTTGCATACAATACTCCCTAAGTTACACTTAAGGGAGGTTTTGGTGTAAATAGTTATATTATCTAGCTAGCTAGCTTTTAGCCTATCTAGGAGAAGTACCATTAAAACAAGTTAAGTCGAGCCACTTAGGGACTTTTCGATTTTGTCTCACTTCATGTGGTTGAGACACATGTAATAACCTCTTAAAAGACCTATTGTATGCAAAATTTACACATGCTAACACACTTTCCACTTGAGCTTAGATGCATACAAAGTTTGAAGGGATTGTTAGAGTTTCATTCCTACCTTCACCTCCTCATCCTTGCCTATCTATGCAAGGCTCTCATTGTATATTTCACTCTCATTACATGATAGAAATCTTACTTTTTTCTTCTTAGAATTTACTAAGTGGAAGGTTATATTATTCTTTTAGATCTTGGCTTCTCCAATAAGAAGTACAATCAATTTATAATGTAAGAGTTTTTGATGTAGGATAGCAAGCTAGTGAATATGCTCTTGCTAAGATAGTGAAAGAAACTACATCCTATTTATTGGAGCTAATGCCATTGCATATGTGCCACATACAAGTATAAGGGATATTTATTTTTCAAAGTGAGGTTTGAATTAAAATATGTAGATGGATTTGTAATATTTAGAAGTATGACTTGGAGGTGAAGACTACCAAGCCACTCAGAGGTAAATGTCTAGCCAAATCAATGGTTGATACAAATTTGGATGTCATTGAAGTGGATCAAGTGGAATCCAACTGAATACCTCCTCATTCTAATTTGAAGGATTATCCTTGTTATAAAGATATGTTTTCTATTTGGAAATCTAAAATATCTTATAGGGCTAGATAATTGATAAAATAGAGCATTAAGTTGGTAGCGTAGATATATGTACTACTTCAAGGTTATTAATATGGAGAAACCTTGATGTTGTACTCCTCAAAGATTTAGATAAGTACTAGTATTCAACAAAAATCATTGAGGATTACCACCATAGATTGTGTGGAGGATATTTTATGTCTAAGACTACTACTTATAAGATTATGAGAGTAGGATATTAGTGGCCTACGCTATTGAGGGATGTGACCAAGTTGGTCAAAATATGCGATGCTTATAAATTTTTCTCTAGCAAGATAAAATTTTCAAGTGGATCCCTTTCACTACCATCTTAATTGAGGCTCCATTACAATAATAGGGTATTTATTTTACTAGGTAGCTTGTTGGAAAATCTAACAAGGGGTATATATGGATATTGGTGGTTGTTGAGTGCATCACCAAATGGGTGTAGGTGATCCCCATAAGAAATGATACATCAAATATGGTGATTAACTTCCGATTGAATAACATTATCACAAGGTTTGTTGTGCCATCTAGAATATTTGCTAATAAGACTGTATTTTAAATCCCATGACCTTATTGATATGTGTTATCGATATGGGATAATTTTTGACACATTCATCCCCTTATCATCTAGATGAAAATGAATAGGATAACTCTAGTAATAGATAAATCATGACTATAATAATAAATAAAATGAATTGAAATAAAAAAAAGGTGTGATGATAAGTTAAGATTTTCTATTCATGAAATTAAAATTACCTACAAGAAGGCTATTTGTAAGATTACCTTTGAATCATTTTATGACATAGGTGATAGACTGCTAATCAAACTTGAATTACTACTTTACAAACTTCTACAAAACATTTAAGGGGATTAAGAATATGTCATTTTCTAAAGATTCCATGAGTTGATTAAAATTGAAGAAGCTAGGAGGGATACCCGTAAGAAGAATCTACAAAGACAACTAAAGGTAAAGTGTTTATTTGATGAGAAATCTATTAGAGAGATCTTCAATATCAAGAAAAAATCATCATGAGTTGGGCCTTGTCAAAGTTTTTGAAGTATGTGGTAAGGGAAATTTTTACCTCAAGAAGATCAATAGAGAATCCATGGAGATATTCAACATTTCAAGAGTTTTTTAATTGGACATGAGGTCCTATGAGCCTATGCACATAGTTGTCTTTTTTTTCTTTCCTTTTTGTGTCTTGTGTCATGTTCTATTGTCTTTATATGTTGGCTTTATATTTCCCACTTTTGTTCTACCCTAGAGGTTTGAATTCTCATTATGTGTACAAGATACACACATCGCTAACCAAAGCCAATTTTTTGGTAACTCATTTTAGTGAGTCTCATAACCTTGTGCTCTTCTCCCATTTATAGATTTGACACTACTAATGTATTATTGATCTCTAGTTCAACCCCCTATATCAAGGGCTTCTGAAGGGTGCTCATTCAAAATTGTCTTTCCAAAATTCAATAATAAAATTGGTTGGGGTTAATGCCTAGTGATGATCCTAAATTACCTTTTGCCCAAAGGTCTCGATGTCTTTGTTCCTGCTCCCCATGAGTGAATTCTATTATGAAAGGAATTAACTTGTACTTTGCATTTTTCTCTCATGGAACTCAGCATATTTGTTTGATACAAAACAGGCAATTTCTGGTTCAGAGAATGAAGCCAGACTCAGATTTTTTATAGAAATAGATGAAATAACACTTGAAGCTCATCCCCAAAACCCAATGCCAACCCCCCATATCATTCATCAAACACTACAAACAAATCCCAAGTCAAAAATTCTCTGTGGTATGAAATGTTTTGGAAGTGAGACAAATCAAGAGCTTCTGATGTGCACATATCTGTTTTTTCTTCCAACAGTTTTCATATATCTCTATCCAAGTTAAAGAAGATCCAGTAGGAGCAGAGAAGAGAATTTCAATCCAAATTATATATCATTGAAATTTATTGATGGGGATTGTAGCAGTAGAGTCTAATGAGCACTGTAACCAACGGATAAAAAACAAGAGATTCCAGATGGGCTGTTGGATTTCAATGGTAGTGACAGATTTAGATTAAGATATTCAAGGAATTATAAAAAAAAGGGGGGACAAATCACTGGCCAAAATAGATTGATGTAACCTTAGTTTTAGATATAGTGAGAGCATCCATGCTTATTATTCAAACCATTAATAAATAGAGCTTTCTTGTAATATTCAGTTGGTATTTGTCTATCATTGTTATGGGAACCTCTCTAGTTGTAATTTTAAATTAGTATTTGTTCATCATTGTTGCAGAAATTTCAACAATACATCCAAAAATGGATGATTAAAGGAATTGAAAATAGGTTTGGAATCATGAAATTCATGGCCCTTTGAAAAGCAATTTCAGCATTGATGGAGTATACACACTGTTGTGAATGAAAATAAAAATAATTGTAATTTCATTAATTTAGGTAACCAAATAATAGATGGATATTAGTGTTTAGAAGAAAAAATAATTTGGATAAGTAGATGACATGTGAATATTGACGATTTGAATAATTTGTATTGATGTATAAGATGTAAATATAAAATGTTATATATATAATATGACAATTAAAGATGTTTTGAAATCGATGTGGATTTGGATTCAACATATTTTGAAATATGGAAGAGTCATTAATAGATTAGTAATTTGGTTAGGAATTCAAATATTCTATTGTGCAAGGTAAAGTGTGATTGTTAGGGAAAAATCGATGGCTATAAAATCATCGTGTAAAATTGACCTATGTGATCTATAGACTATTCTTCTTCACTTCACTTTAGAGGTCTTGATTTATTTTATGCTTCTTGATGATTGCTACAGTTAGCAGTATTGATAAATATCTTTGTTAGGTTGTAATATGTTCAAGACACTATTGCACTATGCCTTAATTGAAACCCTTTGAAATTGAACAATATAAAAAACAACACTCTCTAATCGTTCAAATGCCTCTAAAATAGTTGTCTCTAGATTCCTTTAAAGAACCAATTAAAGTGTGTTTATGCTTTTTTATTGATTCCTAGATTATTACAATGAACACATTGAATGTCTTTAGATGCAAAGACTTACCAACATCTCATGCAAACTTGTGTTTAGTCAACCCTAAGTAAGAAGGGTAAAGGCTAGGAGTTGGTTAAATTAAAATTAAAATTTAAAATTATAGTGGGATGAGTTTGTAGAACTACAAGGATGATCTTATATTGGAAATATGAGTTTGTATGGTTGTCATTGATGTCAAACTTGGTTGTCCAGATGGATTTTGGTCCGGATATGTTCCTATTGTTGTAGTTTTGTTTTAGGCTGCAGTTGAGTTTGAAATTTTGGTGTTGGTTGTGGTATTTTGGTTCTAGTTTGTAGAAGTTAATAATTTATGTTCTCTGTCAGTAAGAGTGTTTGTCAGACTAGTCCGAAAAGTCTTTGATGGACTCTATATATGTAGAAGTTTGTGTTGTATTTTAGTGGACATGATGTTGTGGCTCACATAGTATTCTTAGTGTGCTTCTCTAGTGGATTTTCTATTCTGCAAGAGAACTATGTTGATTTGTGTTTGGAATATTTATTTGTGTTTTGGTTCAGTGTATTTGGTTGAGCTATCCTGATTGGATTACATTTTTTGGTCCGGATATGCATCAGAGAATGAGTTAAAGTATTGTTATGGGTCTCACCATTGTGTGCGGATATTTGTGTGACATAATTTGCATCAGAAGATGTCTTTTGGCTGACTATTTTATGAGTTCTATTGCATATCTACACGTCATGTTTGATGGTGTCTTTGGAGGATGAGATAGTATGTGTGGATTGATGTATTCATCTTTGAGGATGTGTTATTATGTATTGGGATCCCCTCTTTCTCCTAGAGTGGACCACTTTGAGTATTTTTGGTCTGAGTGGCTTAGTTTGTGCAATATTGTTTATTTTGATTGTGGTTGACCCTTAGTTAGGTTTGATGATCTATCTTACAATTAAGGAGTGTGATTGTATGTTCTAAAAAAATATGTGTGAAATGATGAGAAGTGTATGTGAGCAATATGCAAGCAAATTTGAGATTGTAGGTGTGTGAAAGATAGTAAAGAGCTTTGAAGGTGATATATTTTATGAGACATTGCATTGAGATAGTGATAATGATCAAAGATGTTTTCCATGATGTTGGTCGATTGATACTAATATTCAAGGAAAATTTCATGTTTAAGAGATCCTTCACATATCAGTTTTGCTATTTCTTCTATTGTTAAATGATAGTGGGTGCTTTAGTAGTATTTTGTATATTTCCCTGAAGCGGTGTGCCTTAGTTGTGCAAGTCCATGTATCTTGCCCTAAGGTAGTGTACTTTAGCTTTGCAAGTCTTTCAGATGTTGTTACTCCTTGGGAGTAAGCCTAAAATATTGTAATCATTTCCATTCATATTATGAGTTTGATTCTCATTGTGGTTTTTTTCTAGTTTGGATTTTCCACGTAAATCCGATGTTCATGTGTTAATGGTTAGTGTGCTTTAAGTATTACTGTTGGATGGTTAATGTGGTTTATAATTAGTTTGTTTTGAAGTTTCAGACTGATTCACCCCCCTCTCAGTCCTGCCTTGGGTTCAAAATTTGGTATCAAAGAAAGGTTCCTTTCTGGAAAACAACCACTTGAGGTAGATTTAGAATGGCACATGAACTACATCTTAAAGCACAATTGTTTTATGGAACAAACTTCTCTTATTGGAAGGATATGATGGAATCCTATTTGGAGACTTTGTAGAATGGAATCTGTGATAATTTTAAGATTGGTTATACTCCTCCACATAATGGACCTCAGACTCTGGATGAAATAAAGAATTGTGAGACTAATGCAAAAGCTAGGACAATAATATTCAGTTGCTTTAGTGATGCAGTATTTGGTAAGTTTAAGGGATTGAAGAAAGCTAAGGAAATTTGGAACAAATTATGTTGTTCATGTGAAGGAGATCTAAAGAAAAAGCAAGCTAGGTTGATGAATCTAAAACAAAAATATGAGTGTTTGAGAATGGTTGATGATGAAGGTGTTGAGAACTATATACATTGAGTGAATGGTGTTGCAGAAGCTATTAGAGGTGTTGGTGGAACATTAGAAGAAGATGATGTCATAATAAAGTTCTTGTTGACATTGACTAAACCCTATAAACCTAAGAAGTGTGCAATTAAAGAATGTCATGTTCTGAATAATTATTCGATTGATCAACTCATTGGAACTTTGTCTTCCTATGGATTGGACAAATGGAAGAAATATAAAGAGAAAAGAAAAAAACATTTACTGTTTCAAAGCTAGCAAAAGATGAACCAGAAGCAAGTGAGAATTTGGATGAGATTGAAGTGAAATTTTTAAGAAGACTGAAGAGAATTGGTCATTACAAAAGATTTGATGATGATAAAAAGAAAAGTAGATATAAAAGACATGGCTTTGAAAAAAGGATAGATGATAAAGATAAAGAGAAAAGGAGCTTAAATGTTTTATGGAGACACATTCATGAGGATGAAGATGGTGATGAACCAAATGAAGAATATTTATTCTTGGCTATAGAGGAGAAGAAGATGGATAGATCTGAAAGACTGAAAGGAAGGAAAATAACAAGAAGTTAGCAAGAGAGAAGACTACACTACATGCTAAAGTGGAACTGGGAGATTAGATCATTGATTCTGGATGTTCAAATCACATGACTAGTGATAGAGACAAGTTCATTAATCTTAAGAAGTATGATGGAGGATCAATGAAATTTGCAGGATAAGAAGCTACAACTATTTGTGGAATCATAAGTATCTCAATCAATGGTAAACATAAAACTGATGTTTATTATATTGAAGGTTTGAGACATAGTTTATTGAGTGCTAGTCAGATGTGCAATAAAGATTATGAAGTTCTATTTAGTAGGGCCAGATGCATAATTAGAAAAAAAAAATGGAAGAATGGTAGCAGAAGGTATTAGGACAAGTGGAAATGTTTATTATATCAAGGACATGAGTGGAAGTAGGTGTTTTCCGGCACAAAACAATGAATGTTGGTTATGGCACAAGAGGATGGGACATGCCAATTTTGATAACATGATAAAGATCAATAATACTAAAGTTGCGAGAGATTTATCAAGGATTATCAAACCTACTGATACTATATGCAAGGAATGTCAACTAGGAAAGAAGACAAAGTGTACATTCAAGAACAAGGAATATTCTACTTCAATGCCCTTGGAGCCGATTCAGATCTTTGCAAGCCTACAAGGACAAAAGGACTTAATGATGATAGGTCTTTTGTGTTTCTTATTGATGATTACTCTAGGATGACATGGGTTACATTCTTGAAAGAGAAATTTGAAGTTTTTGAAAGATTTAAAGTGTTCAATTCAATGGTTAAAAATCAAGTATCTATGCTAAAATCAAGTGTTAGAGATCTGATTGAGGAGGAGAGTTTACTTCAAATAAATTTGATAATTTTTATGAGAAATATGGAATTAGAAGATATTTTCTACCCCAAGAACCCTTCAACAAAATGGAGTTGTAGAAAGGAAGAATAGAACTGTTATTGAGATGGCAAGAACTATGTTTAAGGATGCTAACTTGGCTAATGTATATTGGAATGAAGCTATGCATATTGTTGTTTACATTCTTAATAGGGTACAGATAAGAGTAACTCATACTAAGACAACTTATGAGTTGTGTAATGGAAGACCTCCTACTGTGAAATATTTTAGAATATTTGGAAGTAAATGCTACATTAGAAGAGATATAGATTATTTTGGAAAGTTTGATACCATAACAGATGAAGGAATATTTTTGGGATATGCTACAAACAACAAGGCTTACCGGTGTTATAGAAAAAGACTAAACATGATAATGGAAGGTACAAATGAGAAAGTGTGTGAAGAATGGGATCAAGTTGCCCCTGAACTTGTACAAGAGATAGATTATGAGATTATTCCAGTTGCTATAGAAGAAAAGATAAGTCCGAAAGACAATAGAGAGAAGGATGAATAATAAGAAGAAGAAGAACCTGAGCAAGTTACTAAAACCCCAACCAAATATGTACAAAAGAACCATTCAGAAGATTAGATAATTGGAGATAAAAACAAAGGATTTCGAACAAGAAGAAGAGTTGTAGAAGCAAATGAGCAAGAAATTAATGTTTTCTTTCACTAGTGGAACCAAAATCATATGAGGAAGCAATCAAAGAAGAAAGTTGGGTAAAAGCAATGGAAGAATCATTGAATTAGATACAAAAGAATTGGACATGGGAATTGGTACTTAAACTGGTGGACAAAAATGTGATAAGAACTAAGTGGGTGTTCTAGAACAAGTTAAATTAACAAGGATAGGTCACTAGGAACAAAGTGAGATTGGTATGTAAAGGCTATTGACAAGTTGAGGGTATTGATTTTGAATAAACTTTTGCTCCAGTAGCTTGGATGAAAGCTATAAGAATATTTCTTGCTTTTTTTGCTTATAAGAATTCCAAGGTATATCAAATGGATGCTAAGCCAAATTTTCCAAATAGAGAACTTGAGGAAGAAGTATATATTGAATAGTTGATTGGATTCAGATTGTCATAAGATTGTGATATGGTTTGGAAATTAAAAAAGGCACTATATGGACTCAAACAAGCACCTAGAGATTGGTATGCCAGATTGGGTAGATATTTGTTATAGCAAAAAAATATGAAAGGTGTTGCTGGTAGAAATCTATATTTTAAAGTTGAAGGCAACAAGTTGTTGATTGTTATTATCTATGTTGATGATATTATATTTTGAGGAAGTGATGGTCTATGTAAAGAGTTTGCAGAACAGATGTAGAAGGAATTTGAAATGTCAATGGTTGGTGAGTTGTCATTCTTTCTTGATCTACAAGTTACTCAATTAGAGGATGGAGTTTATATTTTCCAAGATAAATATGTCAAAGAGACACTAAAGAAGTTTGAAATGAAGAATTGTAAATTGGTTTCTACCCCTTTAATTGTTGGTTGTAAATTGAGTAAAGATGATGTATCTCTAGAAGTTGATAAGAAGAAGTATAGATATATGATTGGAGGATTGTTATATTTAACTACCTCTAGATTATATATCATGTAGGATGTCTGTTTAGTTGCAATATTTCAGTCTAATTTAAAGCAATCACATGAGAAAGTTGTAAATATGATTTTTAGGTATTTAAAATGGAATCTAGATTTTGGTCTTTGGTATAAGAAGAATGGATACTTTATGCTGAAAGCATACACAAATTTTGATTGGACCAAAAGTGGATGATGGGAAAAGTACTAGTGGTGGTGCATTTTTCTTCATAGACAAGTTGGTTTCTTGGTTAAGTAATAAATAGGATTCAATATCTCTATGTACTACAAAAGTAGAATACATTGCATCAACATCTTGTTGTACTTAGGTTATGCGGATGAAACAATATCTAAAGGATATTAGAGTGGTATATGATGAAGTTATTCCTATTAGTGTGATAATACCAGTGCTATAAACATCTCAAAGAATCTGGTAATGCACTCAAGAACTAAACATAAATCAATCCAATATCATTTCTTAAGGGAGAAGGTTGTAGAAAAGGAAGTCATATTTGAGTATATTTCTATAAAAGAATAGGTTATAGATATTTTTACTAAGGTGTTGGAGAAGAATACCTTTGAGTATCTCAGGAAAAAACTAGTGGTTATTGCCACTCCTTTTTCAAACTAGATGAATTGTAGTGGTGCATCTTTCCAGGGGGAGGTTCAAAGCTTATATTTTGTCTCCTAGATTGATGTTGTTGTTTCTCTTAGGGGGAGTAGTGGACTATGTATTGGATGCTCAATATATTATGTTTTTCCCTTTTTCTTTGATGCCAAAGGGGGAGAGAACTTGTTTATAGACAGAGACTATTTGATGTGCTCAAGTGTTGTCGTCAATGAAATAGGGGGAGATTGTTGGAAATATTAATTTGCATGGTTGTCATTGATGTCAAACTTGGTTGTCTAGATGTATTATGGTCTGTATATGTTCCTATTGTTGTAGTCATGTTTTGGGTTGCAATTGAGTTAGATATTTTGGTTTTGGTTGTGGTATTTTGGTTATGGTTTGTAGAAGTTAGTTATTTATGTTCTCTAGTAGTAAGAGTGTTTATCAGACTAGTTTGGAAAGTCTTCAGTGGACTCTAGATATGTTGAAGTATATGTTGTAGTTTAGTGGACATGATTTTTTGGCCCGTTTAGCATTCTCAATGTGCTTCTCTGGTGGACTTTTTGTTCCACGAGAGAACTATGTTGATTTGTGTTTCAAATATTCACTTGTGTTTTGGTTTGGTGTATTTGGTTGAGCTATGTTGATTGGATTACATTGTTTGGTCTAGATATGTATTGGAGAATGAGTTAGAGTATTGTTATAGGTCTCACCATTGTGTGTGGATATATGCATGGCATAATTTGCATCGGAAGATGTCTTTTAACCAACTATTTTATGAGTTTTATTGCATATCTACATGTTATGTTTGATGGTGACTTTGGAGGGTGAGTTTGTGTGTGTAGATCATTATATTAATCTTGGAAGGATGTGTTATGATGTATTTGGGTCCCATATTCCTCTAGGAGTGGACTGCTTTGAGTATTTTTTGTCTAGGTGGCTTAATTTGTGCAATATTGTTTATTTTGATTGTGGTCGACCCTTAGTTAGGTTTTTGATGATCTATCTTATATTTAGGGAGTGTATGTTGGCATATGGACACTCCAATGAGACATTGTGTGTGATTGAAGGTTTTGTCATTGATGGCAACCTTGCAATCCTATGGCACTGACAAGACATTCTACCAGCAAAGCATTATTCAAGCAAGATAGTGCACCGGCATCAACAAAACCACTTTACACCGGCACCAGCACCGACACAGAAGAAAAGATGTATACCGACACAAAGGCCGACAGGATTTTTGATATGTAATATTTTGATTATTATTGCAAGCCGACTTGGCAAATTGTAAAATGACTCTTGTATATAAAGGAGATCATTATAGACATTTGTAGGGATAGGTAGGCGAGCATAAAGAAAATTATTAGACAGACCTAATGTGCGAATTATAGGTCAAGGGTATATGTAAAGAACAGAGAAAGAACCGATACTGAATCTGGCATTGAAGATGCTATTATAAAGCAGTAAAAAATATTGGATTAGCATAATCCTCATTGTAAGTTAGTGTGACTTCTCACTGAGTAGTGTGCTCTAGGCAATTGGCCTTCCTGCATGTGCATGCCCCTATTGTAAGTAATATTCTCTTATTGGCCAGTAAGTGAATATTGTGGGTCACAAATACCACCGAGGTTTTTCCCACACTGGGTTTCCTCGTTAAACATCTTGTGTTATGGTGTTCTTTTCATGTGGATGTTTTTTTTCTATTTATTACATTAATTCTTGCATACCGGTACACTGTTACTTTATGTTCTGCATGTTTTGTCTCAAGAAAATTATAATACCGGTCAGATACTGATTCACCCCCCCCCCTCTCAGTATCTGTGGGAACCCTAACAATTGGTATCAGAGCCTGGTCCTCTATTTTCAGAAGCCTAACAACTTGAGGAAGATCTTGACACCGATAAAAATGGAAAATCTAATGAAGCAACTTGAAGGAGCTCTTACTGACTATGATGCAGAGAAGTTGAAAAATATCAAATTAGAAGATGATTTAAAAGCAGCTCAGGATATCATTCAGGCACTTCAAGAAAATCTTACTGTTACAAGAAATAAGAGAAGAGAACTTTGTGAAAAATTGCAAAATGAGAATGATGAAAAGGAATCACTTAATGATATGATAAGCAAGTTGAAACAAGAGATCATGACAACAAAAAATGAAATGCAGGATATGACTATGAGATTTTGCAAAGAGATTGAGGACAAAAAGAAGAATGAAGAAGAATTGACCAGAAGACTAAGTGATGCAGCAAATGAGAACACAAGACTTAGCTATGAAAATGACATGTTGAAGACAGATCTGAAGCATACTCAGAATGACTTGAATGAACTAGTGAGACAAAAATAAATCTTGGAAAGGGAATTGGAAACTGCAAATCAACACAAAGAAAAATTCAAGAAAAGCTTAGAAGAACTTGGTACCTTATTGAAGAATCAAAAACCCAAAGGTGACACTTCTGGAATTGGATTTGAAGTTGGAGAAAGCTCCGGTACTGCAAATACTCAGGATCACAGCAAACCGGTAAGACCTCCTAATACTTATAAATTCAATGGAAAATGCTTTAACTGTAATAAATATGGTCATAGGGCAAACAAATGTAGATCTAGGAATTATCAGAATATCAATCCTCCCATCGGTCAATGCTCCAAATGCAACAAAGTTGGTCATAACTCTGAAAACTGCAGAATGAATGTAAGATGTTATGTTTGTGGAAGATTTGGACATTTATCAAATCAATGCAGAACACAAACCGGCATAGGTTATGGGAAAGCTATTCAGAAAAATAATGTAACTTGTTATGCATGTAACAAGATTGGTCATATTGCTAAATTTTGTAGAAGTAAAGGTACACCGGTAGACAACAAAAGTACTAGCTTGAAAGGTAAAGAAAAGGTTGAAGAGGTTAAGCAAGAATTCTCAAAGCAATGGATTAAAAAAATTGATCTAAATATTAGGAATACTCCTCCATCGATAGAACCAACAAATGCTCCACCGACAGGACAATGTGATGCTCCACCAGCAGGACAGAGTAGTGCTCCACCAACAGGAAGTTCTTCATCTAATTAAAGAAAATTATCTTGAGGGTTTGGAAATCTAATGACACATGTGCTATTATTCCCTCGGTTAGAGAAAAGAAGTTGAAAATCACTTATTACCGGCAAATAAAGTTAAGTGAATACATTACCGGCAAGCAATTAATGTGGTAGGTAGCGAAAAAGACTTTATAAAATAAGGTTTTGGCTCCATTTCATTTCACCATGATTTCAAACTTTCAGAGAGCGCGAAGATTTCCGAGCTAAGGCATTTCGAGCAAGAAGCAAGCACACTCCAAGCAATCATTCACCCAAGACAGAAAAAGGTATTTTATCATGGCATCCACCTTTGCAATTGAATACATAGCAAACCCTACTATTGTGGAAGTAATTAAAAGACCTAGGCCCGTATTTCAGTTGGTCCCTGAAATAGCAGAGAAAGATGATACCTTAGGTGCATTCTCTCAAATCCCTAAAGGTGTTGTATATGCTGAAGACCCTAGAATGTATATTCACTGCAATATTGAAGAGCTAGGAGATGAGGAAATCAAAACCATGTACAAAACCGAGATATATGATGATACCGGCAATATCAAAGCTGAACACAAAATCATTGAAACCCTAGGATTCACAAAAATCCTTAGTATTCCTGAATTTACTAAGGATGTGATTAGGATAGTATTAAGCAGAGTTCATGGAGAATTTTTCTGGTTAGATACAATTCATAAGATCACCAAGCAAGCGGTAAAGGCTGTCACAAGGTTACCAGCCACCGATAAAAGACCAGATAAAAACAAGAAAGTTTCAAATGATTTAGTCATTGACCTAATAGGTGCAACATCTGATAAAAGATCTTTAAGGGTTAATGATGTAAAGGATACAAATGTGAGATTCATAAGCATGATATTAGGTTACAAAGCCACTCATGCCAATAGACTCAACTCAGTTTCAAGTTTATGCATCAAGAGTGCTTATGACATAATAACCAACAATGGAAAAATTGACATCTGTGAATGGCTAAAGGATGAACTGATAGACAACCTTGGAAAGATAAAGAAGGATAAGAAAGGTACCTTCAGATTTGGAAATCTGTTAGCGTGTCTAAGGCTTCATATAACAAAACAAGTTCCCAGTATAGGATATAAAGAATTTGGATATGACATACCGGTAGGAAAGCAACTGACCGAACTGTTCAATACCATGGGCGAGAATAAGGAAAACAACATTCATGACTTTTTCCAAGCACTAAAGACAAAAATGAAGAAAAGGACAAGGTTATCACAAAAGATTGTAGACAAATACAAAGATGATATATGCTTTGTTATCAAAAGGGATGAAATATGGATGGAAGCAGTCATCCCCAGGATAATCTGGGTAACAGAAATGGGCTATGAAATAGATGACCGCATAGTTGAAACTTATGCCAAAGCACTTCTGGAAGCCCCCAATGAACCTAAAGAAGAAATATTTGGTAGTGCTGAAACCATAGAAAGCCAAATTCAATCAAAGAAAAGAGTGAAAAAGGTTGAGGCATTTGTGAGGAAAGGATCCAGACAAGCAAAAGCCATTAAGGAAGATGTATTAAAGAAAACCGACATAACCGAAGATGAGTTGGCAGCCCCACAACCTGAAGCTCATCTATCACTGGTAGGTACTTCCTCAGAAGGAGATATGCCAGCAACTTTTAAAAGGGTTGTTAGGAAAAGAGATCCCTCACCGACAACCACTCCTTCACCTAGAAGGACAAGGCAGAAGCAACAAGCTGTGAGATCTCCGGTCAGAAAGGTCACACCTAAAGGAAGCTGACTCCTAAGAAAAAGAAAAAGGCAAAAACTGACTTGGCACCTCTAGACATTTTGTTAAATGAGATCACAGAGGAAGGACAATAGAAGAAAATAAAGAAAATTTATGACACTCTATCGGCTGATGAGAAACGACAAGTTGAGGAGAGTGTAATACTACACATGGACATGTTTAAAAAGGTTTTGATGGAAGTCATAAATGAAATTCCTGATGATTTATACAAAAGACTTGAGGCCAGAAGGCAAGGAGTAATTGAACTGGACAAGAAAATAAAAGTAGAAAAACTACTTGCTGTATATCCGGTAAATTTCCCAAAAGAAATTAATGATCTGATAGCTCAGGCCAACCGGATAATTTTTTCCACTGCACACTGACATATTTCACTAATGGCAGATAGAGTTACAGAGGTTTCAGAGGAAACAGAAGATGGTTGGGACATATTTTTGGTTGAAAAAGAAAAACAAGAAGAATATAAGAATCCCAAGCCTATTAAGGTATATCAGAAGGATAAGGACAAAGGGAAAGGGAAAGTTGGTGGACCTCCAAGCATAAAGATTAAAGATAACCTACCTCCACCTGTAAAAATTGTAATCCCTGAAAACCAACCGGCAACTGAAAGCATGGATACAAAGGATAGCAAAACAAATCCTGAAGTCCTATTCACTGTAAATGTTGATACCCAAAAGATCAACATAACAGTTGATAAAGACCCAAGTGAAAAATCAGATATGGCCAAAGAGCCTCCGGTAATAGGAAATACAGAGCTACCGGCAACGGATATAGGGAAAAAGATGGAATCTGAAGCACAAACAGAGAAACCGACAGAGCTAAAGGCTCCAGAACAGATGCCACCGGTAAGAAATGAAGCAGGAAAACCAGTGCTAAAGGAAATGCAGACACAAACTGACCTCCCAGAGGTCAATACAAGCATGGTCACTTCCACCGGTACTCAGTTTGTTGGGTCACCGTCAAGGTCAACAAATGTGACTGAGGTATTAATTGAATCCATCAAGAAAATAACTAACTATAGCTCACAAACTTACAAAGCAATAGATGATTCAATACCAATTTTGAAAACAATCGCTCCTAATTGTAATATAGATAATAAAGATTCTTTAGGACAGTTAGATACACTATGTAAATACATTTCTGAAAATATTGAGCAAATAAAGGTAGAATCTGTAAAGGACATTGTAGAAAAGGAGAAATAGAAATTCTTTGAGGAATAAATTAAGAAGTGTAATAGAGATTTTGACACACTTCTACCGGAACTGTGTAGTTTGTTAAAAGAGTAAAAAAACCTGTACAAAGACACATGCAAAACAAACTTCCTGACTATAGATATAGACAAGAAGATAAGCAAGACACAGGAAGAGATAAACAAGTTTGCAGACAATTTTGTCAACTCATCGGATTCATTATCTGTTTTTGAAGATAAGTTAGCAAATTTTGAGACAGAATTACTTAAATAGGAGAAAGAGAAAGAGAAAATAATAAATAAGGCAAAATACTTGAGATCTAAACTGAGTCCAAGATTGGATTATCTAGCATCTCTACGGAAGGAAATCTCAGAGGCATTAACACCGGGAAGTAAAACATCAGCAGAGCAATTGCAGCATCTCACCGGCACTGTGAAGAGAACTGAAACAACAATAAAAGATAGTAAAAAGTTTATGGATAGTATAAACTTAATTTTGGGCGATCTTTTTCAGATAATAACTACCCAACTACAAGGTTGAGGTTATGGACCGGTATAACTACAAAGTCTACTAACATCTTGACAACCTTTGTCATTGATGTCAAAGGGGGAGTAATAGGATGAGAAAATTCAAAACACAGGGATCATATGCTCAGGGGGAGTCCCTCATTTTTTTTGGTAAATTTTTGGTCTACACATTTTTGGACATCTTTTTGGAATTTCTCATGAGTGTTGCCATCAATGCCAAAGGGGGAGATTGTTGGCATATGGACACTCCAATGAGACATTGTGTGTGATTGAAGGTTTTGTCATTGATGGCAACCTTGCAATCCTATGGCACCGGCAAGACATTCTACCGGCAAAGCATTATTCAAGCAAGACAATGCACCGGCATCAACAAAACCACTTTAGACCAGAACTGGCACTGGCACAGAAGAAAAGATGTATACCGGTATAAAGGCCGACAAGATTTTTGATATGTAATATTTTGATTATTATTGCAAGTCGACTTGGCAAATTGTAAAATGACTCTTGTATATAAAGGAGATCATTATAGACATTTGTAGGGATAGGTAGGCGAGCATAAAGAAAATTATTAGACAGACCTAATGTGCAAATTATAGGTCAAGGGTATATGTAAAGAACAAAGCAAGAACCAGTACTGAATTTGGCATTGAAGATGCTATTATAAAGCAGTACAGAATATTGGATTAGCATAATCCTCATTGTAAGTCAGTGTGACTTCTCATTGAGTAGTGTGCTCTAGGCAATTGGCCTTCCTGCATGTGCAGGCCCCTATTGTAAGTAATATTCTCTTATTGGCCAGTAAGTGAATATTGTGGGTCACAAATCCCACCGAGGTTTTTCCCACACCGGGTTTCCTCGTTAAACATCTTGTGTTATGCTGTTCTTTTCATGTGGATGTTTTTTTTTTTGTTTATTACATTAATTCTTGCATACCGGTACACTGTTACTTTATGTTCTGCATGTTTTGTCTCAAGAAAATTATAATACCGGTCAGATACTGATTCACCCCCCCCCTCTCAGTATCTATGGGAACCCTAATAGTGTAGTTGTATGTGTTGAGTAATAAAATGTGTGTGAAATGATGAGAAGTGTATGTGAATGATATGCAATTATATTTGAGATGGCAAGTGTGTGAAAGATAGTAAAGAGCTTTGAAGGTGATATATTATGTGAGACAGTGCATTGAGACAATGATAGTGATCATAGATGTTTGCCATGATTTTTGTTGCTTGATACTAATGTTCAAGGATAATTTCATGTTCAGGATATCCTTCTCATATTAGTTCTGCTATTTCTTCTATTGCTAAATGACAGTGAGTCCTTTAGCACCATTTTGTATCTTTCCTTGAAGTAGTGTGCCTCATTTGTACAAATCCATGTATCTTGCCCTAAGGTAGTGTGATTTATCTTTACAAGTCCTTCAAGTGTTGTTGCTCCTTGGCAGTAAGTTTAAAATATTGTAATCATTTCCATTCATATCGTGAGTTTGATTCTCACCGTGGATTTTTTCCAGTTTGGGTTTTCAACGTAAATCTTGTGTTCATATGTTAATAGTTAGTGTACTTTCAATATTATTGTTGGATGGTTAGATGGAGTTTATAATTAGTTTATTTTGGAGTTCCAAACTAATTCACCCCCCCTCTTAGTCATGCCTTGGGTTCAACATTTTATTATGGTAAACTAGTCTTGAGACAAAAATAAACTATATCCTAGTATATTATGTGTAAATGAAAGTAAATATGATCATAAAAGTAATAAACAAGCGGATATGGAAAATATATAAGGGTGTATGCATTAAGAATGACAATAACTGGTAGTGTATATAAATTTGAATGAATAGTAGGTTGATAACATAGGAGAACATACCAACTTTATACACAATTACACCATTTGTCAATAT
The DNA here is from genome assembly GCF_030272615.1 of Cryptomeria japonica. Classification (NCBI taxonomy): domain Eukaryota; kingdom Viridiplantae; phylum Streptophyta; class Pinopsida; order Cupressales; family Cupressaceae; genus Cryptomeria; species Cryptomeria japonica. The sequence goes on from NC_081410.1 coordinate 157,275,604, forward strand.
GCCTATGTGTCAATGTACTCTCGTTAAAATAGAAAAAAGACTTAAATGGAAAATAGAGGGTGGGAACATTTCACTATTAAATTTCCTCTCACTTTAAGTTACAAGTGACTCCTAGAAATATCACATATCTCAACATATGTAGCACACACAAGCATGCAAGTAAAGTACATATTTAGACAATCAAAGTATATTACCATGGGGTCCATATAGATTAATTTTGACCCTTCAAGGATGTGATCATGTGATTATTAGTGATAGGATATTCCCCTCAATGTATTCATATGATATGAAAAAAATTTAAAAGAGAAAAAACAGGACATGAAAATTAATTGCAATCAAAGCATCTAAACATATAATGATGTAAATATACAATCATTAATCATACTAATTATCATAAGGAATGTGGTGAAGCACGAGGTCACGATTTCTAGTCTCCCCCCATCCCATGTGGTACTAGAGGACGTGTCATGCCAGCATCACCGGTCATATTAAAATGTTTACCCGACACACTACAATTTATAGGGGGGTGCTATACCATATTCCTACTGTCTAAAAAAAGTTATCATAAGGAATGAAATGTGTAAGCACATGGGATAAATATGGTATCAATAAAGAAGAATGTTGCCACCAACATGGACAATACAATGATGGTGAGTTTCTCAGTGTCCTAGTAACACCTATGCAATATATAAGGAACTAGGATAAAAATGTGCCCCCTAATATGGCATCTAAAAGTACAAGCACATAGAGGTCAATATGGTGTTTAGATGCTAGAGGTGTAGAATTGAAATTATGGTCAAGGGACCAAAATAGATGGCATAGAGACATGATAAGAGACAAGGACCCAAAATAAGGAAATAAAATACTAAGTGTAATACTTCTAAGATTAATTAAAATGGATCAAAAGAGAAAAATAATTTAAGATAGAATCATAAAATATCAAACCAAATAAAATTCCTAGGTAAAGATATTGCGATAGGGTGCATAGTGTGTAACAAGGTAAGGTTTAGATGATATGTTGATAATAGTACCAATTTTAATGGGGAGATACATAATGCCCTACATGTATATATAAGGCAATACTAGTCAAAGTGTGAGGAGAGGGAAAAATATAGTGTCCCCAATATAAATTGAAAGATGCATTAGTGGAATTTCATAGTCAAGTAAACTTGCGAGATTATGATGGGTCAAATAGTGGCAATTTAAAAAATCTACTGATTAAAAAAATGTTAAGAATTATACTTAAATTTATATTTGGATGGAAAAAATATTAGTATCTCTATCTCAAATATGAATTACTTAAAAAAATTCTTTGGGATACCTTACATTTAGACAAATGGGAGTCCTATAACTATCCAAGGAAACTTAGAAAACCACCTCTTTAGTGTTATCCTAAAATTTTCCATGACTTCATCCTTGAAGCCAAACACACTTTTTTACAACCACATTTAATAAAATGAAAAGGGTTTCATGAGGAAATTAATAGGGTTCTAAAGATAATATATGATTTGCTGTAATTTTAATAGGTAATAATTATTAATTTTTTCATATACTACATCTAAACTCCTAATAAATATACATATTAAAAATCAATCGTAACTTTCAAACTATTTATCTTTTTCCAGATATAAAAGATAAGCCACATTCTAGGATTCCTTAAATCTAGGTTTTAGAAATAAAGTTTTGAATTTGATATATTTGACCAAGTTATATTGGCTAGAAAAATATTTTTTATATAAAAAATCATAATGAAAATTTTATAAGTAAATAATTATTTATTAATTAAAAAAATACATCACATCCACAAGGATTTTTTTTGGCTTTTCTCATACTTAGGTTTGGTAGAATGAACCCTTCTTTTAAAAATTTAATTGCGCCCCATTGAAATATCTAATTTTTCACCAACATAATTTTAAATTTATAAAAAAAGTATCCCAAAATGTATACTCAAATTACTACAACTTTATCACTACCTTATTTAACCTATTCAAAAAATAAAACAATGTGTAGTCACCTAATTCTATTTTTAACATTTTCATTAAACCACTTAGGGGTCTTGTTTGGCCCATATCATGATCTTGCACTTAGTTAATCATAGTATAATAATGAAATAGGATATCCCTAAATGGCCTTGTTATCGTTTGGATTTACACCCATGTTGAACCCGAAATTGAAGAATCCAAAGATACAATGGAAACTATCTCAATGTGTTGGACCTTGTTGCTGAGATCAAAACTTCAAAGAAGGCTAGTTCCTTTCTAAGCATAGATATTATGGTTTCCACCAAATTTTTAAATTAAAATCCATAGTTATTATCTATCAAAAATTTGAATTTTGGTATGTGCATAATATTTACCAAATATATGTATGTAAATTTAATAGATCCCTAGTCTTTGAAGTTCATGCTCAAGGGAAATTTATGTATAGGTATATGCTTACTTAACATGTTGTGATTAACTTAATGAAAGATATGCCAATATTTGTGTAGCTCAATTGTAACCATAAAAAAAAGGTTGTTTTAATATAATGTAAATTTATACATAATGAGCTTTAAATTAAATTCTATTAATTAATAGTCTCCTATTATTCAAAAGAAGAAATAATTCACAAGTCATTATCATTCACTACTTGAGATATGTGCTATTGTATGCAAATGTGAGCTTGCCTTATTAGAAAGTGATCCTTCGACATCATAATGTCTCTAAGAATCCTTCTCATTCCTATGATTTACAATCAATGGAAAATAGAAAATGAAGGAATTAAGGGTAGATCTAATATCAACCATAGCACTAATCATTATGTACATATCAAACCAACTATATTTAGAAAGTTCAATAGATTGGAGGGTCATCTTAATGTTGTACTAAACAACTATTGGAAAAAAAAAGGAAGCTCATCACTTTACCTTTCATTAAGCCAATTGACATTTCTAGAGGTTTTCATCCACATTTCAATGCTAGATAATTTATGATTCATTAAAGATGTGGATATACCATGAGTAGGTGCATCACACTTAAGCATACAATTCAAGATCTTCTTGATACAAATTTCATTCAATTAGAGGTTGCTCGTGATCATTCAAATATATATTTGACACCTCTACACAATGATTCCAATCAAATGGAAAGAAATGATAATCCTTTTAATGCCAGTGATGATGAATATATTGATTTTGATAGCACCTTTTGAGGAAAATTACAACATACTTTGGGGGATTCACTTAATAAACTAGTGGCATATCATATGCATTCATAAGATACTAATAATAATCCCTCATTTCAATTATACCCCTCAAATTTATGTTTTTGATACTCTCCTTCAAAACACTAGTATAATAAAAATGTTAACATTAAGGGCACTGCCCACACCCACATCTAATTTAAAACTAGTTTTGATTCACATCCAATACAAACATGCACTAAGTTGGTCACAAAATCCAATGAAAAGGTTGACATGACCTAAATTTGAATTTTATATTTTAAAAGTTTGAGATTCATATCACCGACTATGGAAATGCTAGAAGTCAAGTATGTACCTATCAACATGATCCATAGTGGTGAATTAGAGATCAAGAAATCAAGACCAATCTCTACAAATAAGTGGTGGCAAGTTCAAGATAGAATAATATTGTAACTCACATTTAATATTCTTCCATTATTATATAAAGAATACTCTAATCCAAATAAGTTAAAATATAGAAAAAACATAAATACACAAATTTCACCATTACAAATACACATAAAAATAAAGATAATACGATAATTTAAATTTGAAATAAACTAAGTGACAAGACTAGTAACTATAAAATAACCTTCCCTTCCCTTTTGAATACACCCAGCTCATATCTACATGCATGAACTAACCCAAAAAAAAAACACTTAATAAGAGTAAATGGCTCCTCCAATCATTGCAGGTATGAATATCGTTGAGAGATAGAAAGAGGAAAATATCGCCATAACCAAGAACAACAGAGTGAGGCGACTTCTAAAAATTCCAAAAATTTTCAACATCGAACTGATATCAACTCAGTAAACTGGTCTATAGGAAGATAAATAATAGATCTCTTATCAACTGCTCAATTCTCTAATCAGGAAGGTAATTTGTCTGGATGAAGCTGTAATACCATGTTGAAGAAATTATGAGCCCATGAAGCTGCACACACTTCAATGGATCAACCAAGAAACTATCCAACCACACACAAGAATGTTGCAACTTGAGCAATGAAGAGCAATGAAGATCGAGAAGCAATGCTTGAGATTCCCCTGAAATGAATTGATATGATACAATGTACAAATGAGCTTTGCTTATATATGGAAGATGCTAGACAATTGAGAGTATAAGTATGTTGGTATTTTGGATATGTTGATATTTTTTTGTCATTGATGTCAACACTTATCAACTCTTGCACTTGGAGAATTGGCAATGTTCACCAGCAAGCTAGTGACTTATGCACAGTCACCGGTATCTTGTTCACCGATAGGATATATTGTTCACCGACACTTGGAATGACATGGAAAAACTTGGTTATGTCAAAGACATCATTTGGACACTTTGTCTTGGATATTTGTTCATTGGTATATTTGTGTTTGCATATTTTTTGTTACAGACAAATAGGTCCAGGATAAACACCGACAGGCTTATCTATTCCAAATCAACACGACACGTTATGGAGATGATCTATTATTGTTGTAAATGCATTAAGACGACATGTTGAATCAGATATTGCATCAGTTGTTGTTTTACTTGTAAATTGTTTTTTATTGTAATATCTTTTGTAAAGTCGACCTATACATTTTGGTCCTAGGCTTCGGTATATATGTAAGATCTTATTTGTAAGATCGATATGCGATTGGGAAAAGGATTGTAATAAGGCATGCATAAGAATAAGCAGAGCTATACACGTAGACATCATTTGAAGGTAGAAGGAAGGTTTTTGTGAAGACATATCAGAACTGAACCGGTACTGAATCCAGCATATGAAGATGCTATTTTGAGTAGTACATCATTATTAGATTTAACCATCCAATTATAGTCAGTGTGACTCCCATTTGTGTTTGAGAAGTGAGCTCTAGGCGCTTGGCCTTTCTGCATGTGCAGACCCCCTATTGTATACACATACTATCTGTAGTAGTACCATCTGATTGTGGGTAAGGTTTACCACCGTGGTTTTTCCCCTTATATGGTTTCCACCTACAAATATTGGTGTTATGTGTTGTGGATGATATTGTCTTTCTGTTTCATGCATTAATCTTTACCGGTACTGCAATTAACTGATAAACTGTCTACCGACATTAAGTTTGGTTTGCCGATATTAAGCATTAAGTTTGGTTAAGTTGTTTTGGTTTAAATTTATTTGACAACTGATTCACCCCTCCCTCCCCCCCCCCCCCCTCTTAGTTGTCTCTGGGACCTAACAATTGGTATCAGAGCCTAGTCCTCTTTTTGCAGAAGTTTAACAGCTTGAGGAGATCCAATGTCTTCTAGCTATTTCAGGAAGGACAGTCCTAAACTTGATGGAACCAACTATGGCATATGGAAGATCAGGATGGCGACACGTCTGAATTGCATTAGAAAGAACATTTGGGAAGTTACAAAGAATGGCTATATTGCTCCTACTCCCGGTCAGCCTAATCCACCAACCTTAGTAAAAGATGAAGAAAATGATTGCAAAGCAAGAGAAGCACTTTTGAGTGCATTATCAGATCAGCAAATCATGGGATTATCAGATAGATCTACTACTAAAGCTATTTGGGACCATTTGGAAACATTGAATGAAGGAGATTCCACAGTCAAAATTGCACAAATTGAAAGCTTCCAAGTCAGGTATGAAAATCTGAAAATGGAAGAAGATGAAAGAATTTCTGCTTTTATGGAAAAAGTAAATGAAATTGTCTTAGGTATTAAATGTTGTTGAGGAACCTTAAGTGAAAATGAAATTGTTTCAAAAGTTTTAAGAGGATTGCCACCGGCATACAAAATGAAAGTTACTACTATAAATGAGTTAAGAACAATGCCTAATACATCAGTAACTAGAGACATATTGATTGGAAAACTTTCAGCTTTTGAAATTGAGGAATTTGGTCTTGTTGCTACTATAAAGATAGATTTAGCTTTTAAGGCATCAACATCATCTGCATCATCATTTGACAAGTCTAATTGGAAAGCCTTTTATGCAAGAGAACTTGAAGAAAGTAGGGGAGAAAATGAAGAACTTGAAGAACTTGAAGCACTATTCACAAGAAAAATGCCTAAAGGTCCAGTTGGAAGTAAGTATGAAGGTAAAGCACCCTTTAAATGTTTTAACTGTAATAAGATTGGTCATATGGCTTCAAGATGCCCTGATAGACATGCAAGATTGAAAGAAGAAGCTAGAAGAACATACAAGTCTAACCCTGAATATCAGAGATACAGATTTAAGAAGAATAAAGACAAGTCTCGTTATCTTGCTGATGAAGGAGTCACTGATGATTCTGATGAGGATCCGACAAACAATGGATGGGTCTTTATTGATATAACAGAAGATCAACCGACACCTACTGTTCAACCGGTAGAGCAGGCTTTGACAACTAAAATTGAAGTTAAGGATGAATGGATCATTGATTCAGGATGTTCACATCATATGACTGGTGATAAAAGTAAATTCTTGACTTTTCAGGAATATAATGGAGGTCTAGTAAGACTTGGAGATGATAAAGCTTGTTTGATCAAAGGAAAAGGTACTATATCTCTTGATGGTAAGCATAATACTGACAATGTTTACTATGTTGAAGGTTTAAAGCATGATATTTTGAGTGTTGGTCAATTAGTTGAAAAAGGATTTCAGTTACAATTCAAGAATGGGAAATGCAAAATTATGAACAGAACTGGTTTGGAAATTGCAACCGGAAATAAAACTAGAGGTAATATCTTTCATTTGAATAACAATGAAAAGACATGCTTGATTGCACATATTGATGAAAGTTGGCTATGGCATAAGAGACTCTGTCATGTAAATTTAGATTGCATTGTGAAAATCAGTACAACTAAAGCAGTTAGAGATTTACCTAAGATTGTTAAACCTCACAATCCGGTATGTAAGGAATGTCAATTTGGAAAACAAGTTAGAGCATCTTTTAAAAGTATTCCAGAAAAATCCAATAATGCTCTTGACTTAATTCATACTGACTTATGTGGTCCAGCTAGAACTAAAAGCTTACAAGGTGATAGATATTTCATGCTAATCATTGATAACTATTCTAGAATGTGTTGGGTTACTTTTCTCAGAGAAAAATAAAAAACACTTAGGAAATTCAAGCTATTCAAGGTGATGGTAGAAAATGAAACCGACAAGAAAATCAAATGTCTGAGATCATATCAAGGAGGTGAATTCACATCTAAGGACTTTAATACATCCAGTGAAGTAAATGGAATTAGAAGACAATTATCAACACCCTGGACACCACAATAGAATGGAGTTGTAGAAAGGAAAAATATAACTATCTTGGATGCAACTAGAAGTATGTTAGCAGAAGCAAATCTACCACATGTATATTGGAGAGAGGTAGTAAGCACAACAGTCTACACATTCAACAAATTTCACATCAAAGGTGAAACTGGTAAGACCCCTCATGAACTATGGTTTGGTATTACTCCTACTCTTAAATATTTCAGAATATTTGGAAGTAAATGCTATATTAGGAGAGATGAGTATATTGGAAAATTTGTTCCTAGAAGTGATGAAGGAATATTTCTTGGTTATTCATCTAAGAGCAAGGCATATAGATGTTTTAATAAGAGATTACAGAAAATTGTTGAGAGTACAAATGTGAAAATTGATGAACAGTTTAGAGGAACTTCACGGTACATAGACTCTGAACCAGCAACAAAGATACTGACAAATGAGCCTACTTTGAACCCATCGTTACAGAATGAAGATCCATTTACACCGGTATCATCTGAAAATTCCACTATAACTGAGGAACAATAGCAAACAAAGACACCCTGGTATGTAAGATTGAACCACTCTGAAAATCAGATAATTGGGAACAAATATCAAGGAGTTATGACAAGAAGAAGACTGGAAAATGAAGAGGTATGTCTTATTTCTCAAATTGAACTAACATCAATTAATGATGCATGTGAAGATAAACACTGGATCAAAGCTATGGAAGAAGAATTAGAACAAATTGAAAAGAATAACACATGGACATTAGTTCCCCGACCTAAAGACAAAAATGTAATTGGAACAAAACGGGTATTCAGAAAAAAACTTAATGAAGATGGTAAGGTAATCATAAATAAAGAAAGACTAGTGTGTAAGGGATATTCATAGAAAGAAAGAAGGAATTGATTACAATGAAACCTTTGCACCGGTAGCCAGAATTGAGGCAGTCAGATTATTCTTGGCTTTTGCAACACACAAGAACTACAAAGTATACCAAATGGATATTTAAATGTGCATTTCTGAATGGAGATCTTGAAGAAGAAGTTTACATTGAGCAACTTGATGGATTTTATTTGACAGATAACAAAGATATGGTTTGCAGGTTAAGGAAATCTTTGTATGGGTTGAAGCAAGCTCCAAGAGCTTGGTATGCTAGATTGGATACTTATCTTTTGAAGATTGGTTTTTCGAAAGGTAATGCTGACATCAACTTATACTATAAAGTGACTAATGATGACATCTTGGTTATAGAAGTTTTTGTTGATGATATAATCTTTGGAGGAGAAGATGGATTATGTAAAGACTTTTCTATTGAAATGCAACAAGAATTTGAAATGTCTATGATTGGAGAGATAAAATTCTTTTAAGGATTGCAAATTTCACAGACTGATAAAGGTATATTCTTGAGTCAATCTAAGTACTTGAAGGAGTTACTAAAGAAATTTGGGATGGAGAAATCTAAATCGGTAAGCACACCTATTACTACAAATGAAAAATTATCACTAAGGGATGAATCTAGACCTGTTAATCCAACTAGGTACAAATCTATGATAGGAGGCCTACTGTATTTAACACAAACAAGACTTGATATTATGAATGCAATATGTATTGTTTCAAGATTTCAGAGTAATCCTAAAGAAAATCATGAATCAATAGTAAAAAAGATTTTTTGGTACTTACAAGGCACTACAAATCTTGGCCTATGGTATCCTAGAAATGAAAACTTTGAATTGTGTGCATACACAGATGCAAATTGGGCAGGAGATGTAGATGATAGAAAAAGCACCACCGACAAAGCATTTTTTCTTGGAAGCAGATTAATTTCTTGGTTGAGTAAGAAACAAAGTTGCACATCTTTATCAACAGCTGAATCAGAATATGATGCAGCAACAACCAACTGTACACAGGTATTATAGCTTAAGCAAATGTTGAAGGACATAAAGATAAAATTCAAAGAACCTATAACTATCTATTGTGATAATACAACAACAATTGATATATCTAAGAATCCGATACTACATTCTAAAACTAAACATGTCTCTATCAAACTGAACTTTCTGAAAGAGTGTTGAAGCAAAAGAAGTAAAACTGGTTTATGTGAATACTAAAGAACAGATTGCAGATATTTTCACTAAGCCTTTACTTAAGGAAACTTTTGAATATCTCAGAGATCAGCTTGGGGTCATACCCCCACTAGTAGAGACTTAGACAGTTGATGTTTGTCATCAATCGACAAAACTAACAGAGAAATATTTCACTCTGGCTTTGATGAGGAGAGCTACTTCTCAGGGGGAGTAGTTGGTATACTGAATAAGTTGGTATTTTGTATTTGAACCTAGTTTTTGTATTGCTTTGGCATTTGATGTCAAAGGGGGAGAGATTGATATGTAAAAACACATGTTACTCCTAGGAGGAGAGACTTTATCCCTTGGGGAGAGATTGTTATTTTGGGAAAGATTAATTACTCTTTGTACCTGAATTTTGATTTCGGGTTTTGATCTCTTTTGGGAGATTGTTGGTTTTTGGTATTTGGCATTTTTGTTTTGGCACTTTGATGGTTTTTCCATTTTGTGTTGCCATCAATGCCAAAGGGGGAGATTGTTGGTATTTTGGATATGTTGATATGGTTTTGTCATTGATGTCAACACTTATCAACTCTGGCACTTGGAGAATTGGCAATGTTCACTGGCAAGCTAGTGACTTATGCATAGTCATCGGTATCTTGTTCACCGGAAGGATATATTGTTCATCGACACTTGGAATGACATGGAAAACACTTGGTTATGTCGAAGACATCATTTGGACACTTTGTCTTGGAGATTTGTTTATTGGTATATTCGTGTTTGCATATTTGTTGTTACCGACAAATAGGTCCAAGATAAACATCGGCAGGCTTATCTATTCTAGATCAGCACGACACGTTATGGAGATGATTTATTATTGTTGTAAATGTATTAAGCCGACATGTTGAATCAGATATTGCATCGGTTATTGTTTTACTTGTAAATTATTTTTATTGTAATATCTTTTGTAAAGCCGACCTATACATTTTGGTCCTAGGCTTCGATATATATGTAAGATCTTATTTGTAAGATCAATATGCGATTGGGAAAATGATTGTAATAAGGTATATGCGAGAATAAGCAGAGATATACACGTAGACATCATTTGAAGGTAGAAGGAGGTTTTTGTGAAGACATATCTGAACTGAACCGGTACTGAATCCAGCATATGAAGATGCTATTTTGAGCAGTACATCATTATTGGATTTAACCATCCAATTGTAGTCAATGTGACTCCCATTTGTGTTTGAGAAGTGAGCTCTAGGCGCTTGGCCTTTCTGCATGTGCAGACCCCCTATTGTATACACATACTATCTGTAGTAGTACCATCTGATTGTGGGTAAGGTTTCCCACCGTGGTTTTTCCCCTTACGGGGTTTCCATGTACAAATATTGGTGTTATGTGTTGTGGATGATATTGTCTTTTTGTTTCATGCATTAATCTTTACCGATACTGCAATTAACTAATAAATTGTCTACCGACATTAATTTTGGTTTACTGGTATTAAGCATTAATTTTGGTTAAGTTGTTTTGGTTTAAATTTATTTGACAACTGATTCACCCCCCCCCTGCCTTCTCAGTTGTCTTTGGGACCTAACAAAGTAATGTCACGTGGCTCAATGAGATGAGATAGTAGGTAGAAGTAGGTACAACTACTCTATAACAAATTTAAATGCATAAAACTCACTCATCTCTATCTAGAATGACACCTAAGATAACTAACATGAAAAATATTAAATGATTGTGTCATGTGACAAATAAAGCTATCTTAAGTAAACTTAATTAAAGTAAATAGAATAAATATAATTTACTCCAACATGGTAGCCTTTTCTTCTCATATTTACATATAATTTTATTTTTCAAAACAAGAAATTTTATATGATGCAACCTAGGGTGAAATAAAATCACTTGGTGATGAGATTTTACCTATATGTAGTCCTTTAAATTAGCTTCCCAAAAAAATATTTTATAACATATTTATAATGTTTTATTTTATAATTAGTATGGGTCCATTACAAAAAGTACCTCTATTCAAGAAATCAAGAAAAATAGCAAACTAGGTCAATTTTTTTTCAAAAAAAAAGCACTTCACTTCAAGTCAAGATCGTTGCTTGAATAAAAAAGGATAAACAGAAAAAGAGACGTGTTACTGTAAAATGTAGGTTTGAATACAAACATGTTTCTTAGTAGGTCCTCTTAAAGCTAAAAAAATATTTTGTGTCCTACATAAATAATAAAAATAATTAACCTTTGTGCCTTGATTGAAATAAAAAGAAAAGAAGGATATAATTAAATGTGTATTTTTCATTCACCAAAATTTGCATTCTTTGTACTAAAAATGGGTCCCGTTCCATGGACTTTCCCCTAATACTTGACAAAAATATATATGAATAAAAGTACCCTCTAACCCTAATAACTAGCAATATGTACTAATTCATTTATTAAAATATAATATACCCCATTATGAATTCACATGCTATGACATATTGACTATCCAATGATGTCCCCAAAGAGAACAAACTAAAATTATAGTTTCCTGTCAAAGGAGTTGTAGCTCAATTAGTGAGGATAATGGTGTGTCACAACATCCACCAAGATACAAATCCCTAGAGGTATAATGATGGATTAATTTTATCCATACGTGACTTTGATGGAATGGATCCCTAGTCTTTGAAGCTTAGGCTCGAGGGAAACTTATGTATAGATATATGCTTACTTAACATGTTGTGATTAACTTAATGGTAGAGATGCCAATATTTGTGTAGCACAATTGTATCCATAAAAAATATGGTTGTTTGACTATAATGCAAATTTCTAGATAATGAGGTTCGAATTAAAATTATATTTGTTGATAGTCTTTAATTATTCATAAGAAGAAATAATCTACAAGTCATTATCAAATGTCACTAGAGTTATGTCCTGGTGTATGCAAATGTGGGCTTTCCTTATTAGAAAGTGGTCCTTCACATCATAGTGTCTCTAGGAATCCTTCTCATTCATCTAATTTTTAATCAATGGAAAATAGAAAATGAGGGCATTAAGGGTAAATCTAATAACAATAATCATTATGTACATATCAAACCAAATAGATATAAAAAAATCACTAGATTGGAGGGTCCTCCACATGTCTAAACAACTCTTGGCAAAACAAGGTTAATTAAATTACCTTTCATTAAGCCAATTGACATTTCTAGAGTTTCCAACCACATTTAGAGGCTAGATAAATTATGACTATCATTAAAGATTTGGACATGTACCACGATTAGGTGCATCACACTTAAGCCTAAAATTCAAGATCTTATTGATAAAATTTTAAATCAACTAGCTCTATTACTCATAATCATGCAAGTACATCTTTGACACCTCTACGCACAACGAGTTTGATTGAATGGAAAGAAATGACAATCCTTCAAATGCTAGTGATGATAAATATATTGATTTTGATGACACTTTAGAGGACAATTATAGCATAATTGGGGGGATTCACTTAATAAACTAGTGGCATAGCATGTGTATTCATAAGTTACCAATAATCATCCCTCATTTCATTTATACCCCTCAAATTTATGTTTTCGCTACTCTCTTTCAATACAATATTATAATAAAAATGTCTTTCTTAAGGGTACTTCCAACACCTACATCTAATTTAAAACTAGTTTTGATTCACATCCAATACAAACATGCATTAGGTTGGTCACAAAAACCAATGAAAAGGGTTGATATGATTTAACATTTTAAAAGTTTTAGATTCATGTCAGCAACTACGGGAATCCCTGAGGTCAAGTATGTACCTATGAAGATGATCCATGGTGGCGAATTAGAGATCTACAAATCAAGACCAATCTCTTTAGATAACTGATGGTGAGTTCAAGATAGAATAATGTTGTGATCCACATTTAATATTCTTCCAAACTTATTATTATAAAAAAATAAAAGCTCTGATCCAAATAAAATAAAATATAAGAAAAATACAAATACACAAATTTCATCATTACAAATATACATAAAAATAAAGATAATACAATAATTTAAATTTGAAATGAAGTAAATGATAAGACTAATACCAATAAAATAACATCCCTTCCCTTTTGAATACACCCGCCTCATATCCACATGCATGAACTAACCCCCCAAAAAAGCACACTTAATTTAACCCACTAATCCCATGTTTAATCAATTAAAATCACATCTTAACTTTTGTAGTAAAGGACAAAAAATATCAAGTCCCTACGCTGTAAAGTCAAATTAAATTAGCCCCAGGCAATAAGTTCTCCAACACAAATTCAGTAACAAGAATTTACCTGCCTAACTAGTGGTAATTACAGCCCGGTAAAAAATGAATAATTTACTTTTATCTGTCCTCTCTTCACTCCATGAGAAGATCAAATCAAGAGAAAAACGTTATTGATTGATTACACGGTGTAATAAATATGTTTGTTTTTTATATAACCACTTTTCCAATCTATATTTTTCACATAGTACATTTTGATGGATTCATCTATTCTCGGTCTAAAATGGTAGTACGGATTGACTAACACGCGTGTTAGTCACGTATTTTATACTGTCGATTTTGTAATAAATGGTTGCGATTGACTAACACGTTGCTATCACGTTGTACGAATGGTCTATTTTGGAGCTAGAATAGCTTCGGGACCACTTTGATTTATTAGACCAAGAATGAAGGGTTGACGTCATTATCCATGGTACAAAAATAGATAAATAAATAATTATTGAAATGAAATGATTTTAATTATCTTGATAAGATTAGTTTATGGGATAATTGATTGTATTTGATGTTTTAGCCGTCCAAAAATTTATAGGACGCGTGGCCTTCTTTCAGTCAAAGATCAATCTTTTTATTGATTTGAGTTGGTATTTTTTTTTAGGTTGTTTTGGCTACCTAAAAATTCATGTGATAAGGCGCGTTCTTTTAAAAGATCACGCCTTTCATTGATTTGAGTTGATAGTTCTTCCATTAACTTTTTAATCTTTTTTAAACAAATAACTCTATAATAAAATGGACTCTTAGAATATTTTCATATTTAATGTAAAATTAGTCATTTTAATCACTTTAGAGTATGAGTTGGTGAAACTAATTATAATGTCTTTTTTATTTATTTTTTGATTAGATGGTTTATGAGATTTATTATAAAGTGAAAAGACTTTATAATTTGTCTTAGGTAGCTGTAAAGTTTCATATGCAAATTGTCCTATATTGATATTATGTTCGACTATTAGACTCTTTTAAGAATCATTATCCTCTATTATTTTAAAAGTATTAATACATACTTAATTATTGAAGACTGTTAAATGTATATAAAATAATATATAATATTTATCAAATAAAAAATATGTTTAATTATTTTTTAAGAATATTTTAATTTTATTAATTTATTTTTTAAATATAAAAAATTCAATTTTTGTTTAGGATATTGAAATTATATAACTTATAAAAGATAAAAAGAGGGTGGAGCATTTATATAAAATATATACAATTATATAAGACAAGAAAATATTGTATTCCATATGCAATTTTTAAAGTCTTAGAGCTATATTCAATTTTATTTGATTGTCATTAGTGTTATTTAAAGTTATTATGATATTCTCCATCACATTAGTGTAGTGTTTAAAATTGCATAGCCCTTTGTAATTTGACCTACATCTTTTGTAACCACTTTGGTGTCCATTGCCCTAGCACCCGAGTAGGCTCATTTGAGCCCTTGCATCAACCTTCTCCCTCTCAAGATGCTTAAGACACCCTTTTAGTAGCTATTCTTCTGCTTTTGTTTCCTGTTAGCCGTGTGTTTCTCTTGTCATGTGTCGTTTATGAGCCTGATTTTTCTAGACACTAGTGCGACATGCATACGTCCACGTGTCGCACATTCGTCTCGTGACATCTTAATGTTCAAATTTCAATTCTACGCATTTCGACACTTGTCACCTATCTTTGTTGGTGGAAACGACTTGAAATCTTCTAAACAGCTCGTGACCCTCTCTTTCCCTCCTCTTCACTCATTTTAAATCCATCTTTCTCTTCTTTCAGGATCTCTAGATTTTGGACACAATCTCTTATTGTTTGGGCTCTCACAACTCTCTCTCTCTCTCTCTCTCTCTCTCTCTCTCTCTCTCTCTTGCTACAATAGTCTCTAGTTTGCTACAACACTCTCAAGCTCTCACAATATCTCTTGCAACTCTCTTGGCTTTTGTCAAGCCCATTCAATAATATCTCTATTTATCTCACCTTTGAGCATCTTGGGATTTATCACATCCCCTATCTATTTGATCATTTTATCATCCTAGCTATTTATCTTTTGATCTATCTATCTATCTGGGTTGTCCATGGAGGTGAAAACACAAAAAATGGGGGTTTGACTGAGACAGACTCTAAAACACAACCCCCACCATTTTCCTTCTTGCTTGTGTGTAGGTTTATAATCATGGACCGGTTGTGAGCTTCCTTCTTTTCCCTCTTCTCAAGTCACTCTAATATTTCTCATTCCATGTTATTAGCTCATCTTGTTATTTTTCCATGGTTATTTAATATTATAATTGTATCTACTACCCCCATATGATTTATGTGTTTTGTCCATATTGGACGAAAGCATGTCGTGTTGGTGTCCCAACTTCATGCACTCGTCCGGAGGATAGAGACTCGATAGAGTCATCCAGGAGTCTTGTCTACAATCTATTAGCTTAGCTTTTCATTTTCATCCCCTGGCTCATCCTTAGCGCCAGTTTGAATGAGGTAGTGGCGAATCGATTTGTCCTCTGAGATTCATCATCTTAGAGGTAACAAATTCCCACCTCTACATTTTGGTGAACCTGACGTGAACACTTCTTCTATATAATTTTCAAATGATTCTTTATCATTTCTTCAAGCATTTAACATCCCCCCAATATATATATATAAAGAACAATTCTAAATCTTTCCCCTTCTTCCAATTTTTTTTTTTTTTGAGGCGTTGCCCCAAACCCCATTCCATACCATCAATTTATTAATGATTCGTCTCCCTTCGACCGATTTGTTTATGCATTATTTCTTAAGTTTAAGTTTATTAATTTTAAAATGCATACTTCTTTTATTAACTTAGTTTCTAGCTTTATTCAAAGTGCTAATGATGTTCCTTTTCATTCTTGTGATGGTGACTTAGCTGTACCTATGTCACTCTATGCCTTTGATCCCTCTCATAATATATCTTCTATTTCAGAGGATATTTTGTTACAAGAGGATGAAATCATTAACACCTTTCTTAACGTTACTCTGCCATCTGTTCATTCTAGTGCACTCTCTTCTAGAGATGATGCATTAGTCAATGATGAGCTCGACTCATATGATTTTCCAAAGGTCAATGTTAAACAAATTCCTTCATCTAAATCTTCTACATATCATAATGAGTCTGTGAATGTCATTTATGTCTATGTCGCCCCTAAAAGGCCTAAGAGACCAATCATTCATGTGACTGCAGCTAGTCCTTCTCCAAAGAAGGTAAAATCTATTCATGTTGTTCCTTTTGAAAATGACACCAAATATTTTTATGAGATATACACAATCTAAGGCTCCTTCTTATAGAATGGTAGCCCATACTTATAATACTAGTAGAAATAAGAAAATTGATGATCACTCTAATACTTCTTTACCACCTTCTTAGCCAGATCTTTTTCAAGCACCTAAGCCTTCAGTTAAGCAACCTAGTGACTATGATCTTATTGAGCAACTTCATGTTACTCCCGCTAAGATCTCACTTTGGGATTTTCTTTAGACTGCTCCAGTTTATCAAGGTATGCTAGAGGAATCTCTTTAGAAGACCTCATTGCCTTCAGATGTAAATGCACTGATGGATCATATTCGTGCTGATTCACTGAATATTACATTCTATCCACATGAACTCCCACCTATCGGAGTAAGAAATCAAGCATATCTATTAATGATAATCATTTATATTAATAGTGTTGGCATTAGGAGGACTCTCATTGATACTGGCTCAACACTCAATGTTTGTAGTCTTGACCTATTGCCTAAAATCAACGTGGATTATAAGTCTCTTGTTGCATCTTCTATGTTCATCTGTGGTTTTCATAATAACGGTAAAACTGCTTTAGGCACTATTATTTTGCCTATAAAGATTGGACCAGTTACTATTCCAACCCTGGTGCATGTTATGTTGGGACCTTTGTCATACAATCTTCTCTTGGGTAGACCTTGGATTCATGCTTTAGGAGTGGTCAGTTCCACCCTTCATGGTTCTATTAAGTTTGTTGCTACCAATTAGGTAGTTACAATCAAGGCTGATCCCAAAGCTATGCACTTATGTCAAATTACAGCAGGTGGTCATGCCTCAGTTACACCTACCTTTCAAAATTGTATTCCATCTTTATCTTCTAATATGCCGACAACTATTCCCATGGACCCTCCTAAAGAGGAAACCCATGAGAAGGTTGTCCCTAAAGAAGGTCCTCCTAAAATAGAAATTCCTAAGTCTACTCCTTCTTCTCAATCAAATACATTTCCTGGTGATGATTGGGGTTCCTTAGACTTTACAAGCTCCTTCATTGGAGAATATAAAGTCAACCCTATCCACCTTAACTTTCCAAAAGTATCATTCGCACCTGCTATCAAAGATGATTATTCTTTCGTATCACGAGATCATGTGAACACCATTGGCTACACCAGTAAAGGTGATCCTCCCCCTTTAGAGGAGTTTCAATCATGATATGGTATAGGGTTCAATATTGCTTCCAAGTATGGATACAAAGGTGATGGTCTTGGGCGCATGGGTCAAGGAGTTAAGGTCCCTTTGGAATAGAATTTACACTCTTTTATAGCGGGTTTAGGTTACAAAGCTTCTCCTTTGTCTTCATCCCCTCCATTCTCTATTGTTCCTATGTCTTCTTCTTGTGAGCAGTCAAACTCTTCTTCCCAAGAGAAAGGGTTGCTTCCTGCTCCTCATTCATTATCTAATCAAGAGCTTATTTTGTTGCCGCTATTAGGAACCAGAAAGACAACTGAGAGGGGGGGGGGTGAATCAGTTGTCAATGAATTTCAACCCAATTATAACTTAATCCAACTTAATACTTAATACTAGTAAACCAAACTTAATGCCCGTTAACAAATTAGTAGTTAATATCAATACCGGTGAAACTTAATGCATGAAACAGAAAGAGAAACAACATCCACAACACATAACACATATATTTTTGACGTGGAAACCCTATAAGGGGAAAAACCATGGTGGGAAACCTTACCCACCATCAGATGATACTACTGTAGATGGTATGTGTATACAAATGGGGTCTGCACATGCAGAGACACCAACTGCCTAGAGCACACTGCTCAAATGGGAGTTAGAATGACTACAGTAGGATGATTAAATCCTAGAATAATGTACTGCTTCAAAGTGCATCTGCAATGCTGGATTCAGTACCGGTTTAAGCTCTGATAAACACCTTCAAACCTCCCTTTAACCTTCAAATGATGTCTTCTTGATTCGCTCTATGATCTTCTCATATGATCTTCAATATTCGCACATACCATGATCATACCACAATTCCACTCTTCATCTCACAAATGAGATCTTACATTTATACAAAACCTAAGACCAAATGTGTAGGTCGGTTCACTACGAATATTACAATTAAATCAATTACAAATAAGTCTTGATGCGATACAACATGTCGACTCAATACAATTACAACAATATCCAATCAATAAATCATTTCCATAATGTGTCGTGTTGATCTGGAATAGATAACGTATACCGATCCATAACCTAGACCAATCTATCGGTAACAACAAATATGTCAACCCGATTAGACCAATAACCAAAACACCAAAACCAAGTATCCAAACCATGTCTTTGACATAATCAAGTGATTTCCAGATGATAACAAGTCATCATCAGTGTCGGTGAACCATATAACCTGTTGGTGAGCATATACCAGTGACTGTGCATAATTCACTGAGCTTGCCGGTGAACACAATGTGCCGGTTCAACAATAAACCAATATAACCATAGTGCCAAATCAACAATGTAGATCTCCAGAAGGATAAGTGTTGACATCAATGAGAAAACCAATGCAGCACATCCATAATACCAACAACCACTTCTAAATGACTGCTTAATTGCTCTTCCTCCTCCTACACATAATAAGTTTCCTAAGAATGATTCTTTCTATGAATACCATCGAGTGCTTGGCCATTCCACTAGTGAATGTAAGGCCTTAAATGACAAGATTCAACAACTTCATTAATCTGGTGTCATCGATATTTCATGTATTGATATGCCTCCTTGTTCTTCTTTGCATATAAAGTAGCATTGAGGTGTATCTCTATCTTATTCTTTATCATGAATTTCAACCTGCTTTGCATACTTATCATGTCTCTATCTCTCACCTGTCGTGATAACTATCCATCTCTTGCCTGTCATGGTGACTATCTTTTTATCACTTTTTCATGTTTTACTAGGTGGGGGCCAAACCACTTGATCTTTTTCTTTATCATTTTCTTTTCCTAGATGGGAGCCAAACCATTTGATCTATCGCTTTTGATCGCCTTTATAGGGGCCAATCTACTACTTACCAAATCTATCTTTGATCGCCCAATCACATGGCTATCTAGTGTGTCGCTACCCATGCTAGCAAAATCTATCTATCTCATTGCCCTATCGTATGGTTATCCATACTGGCATATCTCATCGTCCTATCATATGGCTATCTAGCATAATGCACTTCACTATCCATACCGGCGTATCTCATATCATAGCAGCCACTTATCTTGTATCTTTTCATAACAAGGAGCTTTCCTCCAAAGTGAGGCTTGTTTCTATTACGATATCTTATCTATCGTTTATCTCTATCCTTTATCTTATCATCCAACATGTTAGTCTGCAGCTAGTGTGTTTGCAATGTATCGAGTAAATCTATTCCAAATATTAGCTTCATCTTGCTGGGGGCAATCTCATTTGATCAATGAAAATATGCCTCCCTATCACGACTCTCTTCTTTATCTTCCTCTACTTTAGCTTCGTGTCTATCTTTTTTTATCCTTATCAGTAGTGGCCTTCCTTCTGAGTGAGGTTGGTGCTACTTATATTTTGGTAGTGGCCTTCCTTCTGAGTGAGGTTGGTGCTACTTATCTTTGATCATTTGGCATAACACAAATTTCTATATCTATCCTTTTTATCGTCATCATGTCTACATGACCGCTAGTGATGCATCAAGCTAGTGTCTGGGTCATGAACTATCTCTTTGATATTGATTTCTTCTCTAACTTTTGGGTGCATTCTTCCTTGAAGTGATCAATCCTTTCATTCTTCTTTTCATTTTAGAATTCCTCTATCTGTTGTTTCTTGTTATTTTGGGGACGACGCATGGTACTGAGACAATATTTTACATCGAGGTCTCTTTTAGTTTATTGACTCAAGATTGTAGTTTCATTGTTCTATTTTTTCGTGTGTGTGCTATATTTTTCTTTATCATACATTCTAACCCTATTATCTTGGGATTCCCTTATTCTCTAACCATGTTCTCTTGTGCAGGTTCTTCTATCTAATGCATTTGTTTTGTAGGTATTCAACTTGGGGGAATGCTTCCTTGGCTTGGAGATTTATCTACTTCCTCTGCAATATCATTTCGGTATCATGATGTTATTTCTTGTTCAGTATATTTCCTTTAGCGTGCATATTCATGTTCATTCATAAGCTCACTAAAGTGGGGGCAAAATGTAGCGTCAAAAATTACATACCCCTTTGTAATTTGACCTACATATTTTGTAACCACTATGGTGTCCATTCCCATAGCACCTGAGTAGGCTCATTTCAGCCCTTGCATCAGCCTTTTCCCTCTCAGGATGCTCAAGACACCCTTTCAACAACTATTCTTTTTCTTATGTTTCCTGTTAGTCGCGTGTTTCTCTCATCACTTGTCGTTTCTGAGCGTGATTTGTCTAGACACTATCACATTGTGCAAACATCCACACGTCACACATTCATCCCTCTTAACATTCAAATGTCATTTATGTGTATTTTGACACTTGTCGCCTATCTTGTTCGGTGGAAACGGCTCAGAATATTCTAAAAATCTTGCAACCCTCTCTTTCCCTCCTCTTGTCTCATTTTAAATCTATCTTTCTCTTCTTTCAGGCTCTCTAGATTCTGTACACAGTCTATCTAACTCTTTGGGCTCTCACAACTTTCTCTTGCTCTCTCTCTCTCTCTCACTTGCTACAACAGTCTCTAGTTTGTTACAACACTCTCAAGCTCTCACAATATCTCTTGCATCTCTCTTGCCTTTTGTCAAGCCTATTTAGTAATATCTATCTATGTATCTCACCTTTGAGCATCTTGTGATTTATCACATCTCCTATCTATTTGATCATTTCATCATCCTATCTATTTATCTTTTGATCTATCTATCTATCTGGGTTGTTCGTGGAGGTGGAAACATAGAAAACGGGGGTCTAACTGAGGCAGACTCCAAAACACAACCCCCAACATTTTTCTTCTTACTTGCGTGCAGGTTTATAATCATAAGAAGGAGATAATTTAGCGAGAGGCTTCAATCATGGACCGGTTGTGAGCTTCCTTATTTTCCCTCTTCTCAAGTCACTCTAATATTTCTCATTATGTGTTATTAGCTTATCTTGTTATTTTTCCAGGTTTATTTAATATTATAATTGTATCTACTACCCTTGTACGATTTCTGTGTTTTTTCCATACTAGATGGCAATGCTTCACACTAGTGTCCTAGCTTCGCACACTCATCCCAAGGATAGAGACTCAACAAAGTCGTCTGGGAGTCTCGTTTGTAGTTTATTAGCTTAGGTTTTCATTTCTATCCCATGGCTCATCCTTAGCGGCAGTTTGAGTGAGGTAGCAATGAATAGATTTGTCCTCTAAAATTTATCATCTTAGAGGCAACAAATTCCCACCTCTACAATTAGAATATTTATTTATTTTTATTATTAGTTAATAATTTTTATTTTTTTATAAAATTATAAAATTACTCTTTAAATGATAGATTGTGCTCATTAATTTTTTTATTTATTAAAAAATAAAATAATGAACTAAATCATAATTAAAAATTCATGTATTAAAAATTATCTATAACTTTGTCAATACTTTATTTATATATATATAAGAAAATAATAACCATAATCATAGTCAAACATTTTATTTAATTTATTACATATTATATTTGGATATTAGACTCTTTTAACAATAATTATCCTCAATTCTCTTAATATTAAAAAATATTTATGCATATCTATTTTTTTTTAAAGCAAAAGGCATAAGTTTGTAATATATTAAATATATAAATAGGAAATACATTCAAATAAAGTTTTGAAGTAAATACCCCAAAAGTACTGACACCCTCAGGAAGGAGGGAAGAGCCCTACACAAGATTCTAATTGCTAATACTTACCCAAAATGAGAGACTTACTACTTCTCCCTCAAGAACTCAAAATATTATGATAAAATGTACATTACTACTAGTTAATCTCCCAAAATTAACCATTTATTGACTCATCAGATGATTCAACCTCTGTTATTTTTGAAATGATGATGGATATCCATGTGGGTGCACCTCAACATGTTGAAGAAGCTCCTTGATGGCATCAAATTTAACCATTCAAGTTGAGAAAAGGTGCTCTCCAATAGCATCTTTATGTTCTTGAAGCCAATTGTGGAATGGAGTAGTTGAATTTACCTTAAGACCACTAATAAAAGACAACAAGATCAATCTTGAAATAAACTCTTCCACAATCTCTGCTCTATTTAGAAATCCACCAATGAGTGGATGACCTTGAAGCAATATTTGTTGGTGTTGTGTATTTATTCCCTCTCAACCATGATTCATCAAGAACTATATCTAGAGCCTTTACAATACTATCACATGAAGTTGAAAAGGCAATTACAAGGTTGAATAACGGGATTACACCTCCTGGGAAAACCTCCATAAACTTCCTCTGCAAAACCACTCTAAAAGCCATTGTGGACAAAGGTTTGATAAAACACTGCTTAGTTGAGGTTCGTATTTAACATTCCTTCTCATGCTTAATCGATTATGTAATTATGCATAATCTACTCCACACACTTGAACAAAAACAATGCTCTACAACATCACTCGTGGCAAGCTGATTACTAAGACTTGGGAAGAATGTTGGAGATGATTTGAAAATGCCAATGTCGGCGGTTGAGGCTCTGGGTATAGAAGCAGCTCATGTGATCTGAGCCTAAATATTATCACACTATTACGACCCTCTAGGTATTAGGTAAAACTTCCATTACATGTAATATTTAGTACCTAAACATGTTGTTTGTACTCTGTGTGCCTTGTTGCCAAAAAAACCATACCAACAAATAACCAGAGTTGGAACAGAGGGAGTACACGGACTTGTGTGAACTGACAACCCAAACCCATTGGAAATTCAATAAGACCAATTTGTCGATGTCTACTACCACTGCCTCTATTTCAAAAATAGTAGTTGGGAAAATATTGAATTAAATAAAGGCTTAGCATCTAGTTCCTTATTTGCTTACAAGGTTCGCTATCTGAGGATAGCTCCATCATAGACAATACCTTTTCCCCCTCCACAAGATCACACCCCATGTTATCTAATAAGTCTGCCAATTGATTTCCTTCTCTATATCAATGCAAAATGCATTAGGATTCTAATGCCAACAGAGCTACTCTGACCTCTTCAATAATATAGTCAATGTTCCAAGTTGATGCTTGGAATTTTTTTAGAGATGATATAATATTCAAAGAATCTCCCTCTATGACTAAATTTGAAACTTTCATAGAAATGGCTAGCTTGACTCCAAACAGAAGGTCTCTAGCTTCTGCAATATTGTTTGATCCATTTTGAATTCTTGCAAAACCTACTTTCAACACTTGGCCCTCGTGGTTTCTAATTACACACCCAATTCTTGAGACACTTGGATTACCCCTAGCAACACCATCAAAATTTAACTTTAAGAAATTCACTTGTGGAGGCCTCCATTTGATTTCTTTCCTATTGATCTTTTTTTTTGTTTAGATTACACATCAATCTCCCTTGGTAAGGTAACTTTAAGTACTCCCAGGCTGTCATAGTACCACTATCCCATGAGGTGAAAGGGGAATTCAACTTCTTATATTTGGAGACATGTGCATTAACCTTTTCTAAAACTGCCACTTCAATCTTCTTAATAACAATATCCACATTATTAAATTCTTTTCTAAAAATGCGACTATTTCTCTCCCACCATAAGTTCCATACAAGAATGACAAGGGCTATTTCCCAAATACATGAGAAGAGGGAATCCTTAAACAACAAAGGCCAAGAGTCAAATAATGAAGACAATGTTTCTTGGAGAGGAGAGCTCCAACCAAGTCTATTAATCAACCACTTCCAACAAACTTGTGCAAATTCACATCGAAGAAGTAAGTGGTTCGTTGTTTCCATCATTTGCTTGCACAAAACACAAACAAAAGGTTGAGCTATGCTTAGTCTCACCAATCTATCACTAGTTGAAATTCTCCCTCTTAGAGTCAGCCAAACAAAAGCCCAGCTTTCTGTAACCCACATCCTTTCCAGCAAAAAGAAAATTTCCTCAAAGGTTGACTAACGCCATGAGCTGTAAGTTTTTTATACCCCTCTTTTACTGAATACAACCCCAATTTTGAAGGCAACCACACTAACTTATCACTTGAGTCTTTATAAAATACTTGTATGTTTTTTAGCACCTTTCTTAAAACTTGTTTCTGATGAGGAGAGGCAGCAATATCATCCAATTCTTTCCATTTTACTACCAAAAGGCCACCAATAAGAGAAGCTTGAAAATATTTATCAGTTGTACAACCCCAAAACAACTTTAATGTTCAACTTTAATTTCATCCAAATCTTGCTCATATTCCAATGGAGGAAAACCATTTCGCGAGTCCTCCCAAAATCTGGCAATCCTACCATCATGAATAACCCAAGAAAGATTAGGTAAAAATAACTCTCTACATCTTAGTAGGAAGTTCCACATCTGAGAGCCTTTTGGGGGCTCAAAGATTTTGAAATTTTTTTCTAGCTCCTCTGAATCTAAATACATGCCTCTTATGATTTTGCCCAAATCAAGGTGAAATCAGAATAAATCTTCCACACCAACTTGGCCCCAAGTGCCAGGTTCCTATCTTCTAGATTTGGTATGCCTACACCTCCACAAAACTTAGGTAAACAGACTTTCTCCCAAGCCAATAAGTGTATTTTACTTTTTGCATCTTTATTTCCCTGCCATAAATTATTTTTAGGATAGATTCTAACTTTGTCCTAATCATAAAAGGCATTGGAAGAACAAACATGATGTAATTTGGAATAGAAAACAAGACTGATTCAATCAAAAGGATTTTATCTGCCAATGATAACTAGTTATTCTTCCAAGAGGAAATCCGTTTTTCGACTGAAGAGACAATAGAAGACCAATAACTGCCTTTATTAGCCCCTAAAAATAGAGGATTTCCCAAATATTTACAAGGAAGACATGCTTGCTTGAACCCAGGAGTAGATAGAAGTTTATTGGAAAGCATCGATGAGCAATGCATGAGGAAAACTTTTGATTTGGCTTCACTGACTTTTTGACTTGGTACCTTGAACAATATAATTGCAAAGCCTTCTTGAGGATCTTTGCTTCCCTCATTGAGGCTTCCCCAAACAACACTATATCATTTGCAAACAAGCACTGTGTGACCACCACTTGAGTTTGGGGCAGATGAATTCTCTTCCAATCATTAACTCTATGTAATGATGAAACTAATCTACTCAAAGCCTCTGCCATAATAATAACACAATAATAAAGAGTGATGGAGATAATGGGTCACCTTGTCTTACCCCTTGGGAAGGGGAAAAGAAACCCACTGGCCTTCGATTTACTAAAACTAATAACTTAGCCTCGGATAAACATGACAAAATCCATTTGCACCACAATTTTGAGAACCGAAACTTGAGAAGCACTTGCTGCAAGAAATTCCAATTTACCCTCTCGTAAGCCTTCATCATGCCGAGCTTGATAATCGTAGCTTCTTCCTTATAAACCATAGCTGAATGGACAAATTCATGAACCACCAAAGCTCCCTCAGTAGTCTCCCTTCTTGGAACAAAACCGCCTCGTTGCTCTAAAATAATCTTCGGGATGAAATTAGCCAACCTTATAGAAATTGCCTTAGTCACAATTTTATAGATTGCATTACATAAAGAGATTAGCCTAAAATCCGCAAAGGATGATGGATAAAATGTATAAAAAATAATATATAATATTTATTCAATATAAATATATTCAATTATTTTGAAGATTAATTTAATTTAATTAATATATTAATAATTATAAAGCCAAATTTTGTTTAGGGGCGTGATATGAATATAACTTATAAAAGCTAAAAAGAGTGTGGAACATTTATATAATAAAAGAAAATATTTAGATTCCATATACAATTGTTTGAAATTTTAGATAGTTACATTTTGTTTTATTTGATTGTCATTAGTGTTCTTTACAATTATTTTGATATTTTGTATCATATTAGAATATTTATTTATATTTATCACTTAATATTTACTTTTTATAATTTTTTTTTTTAATAATAGATCATATTCATTAATTATTTAATTTTTAATTAAAAAATAATAGTATAATATCATTTTTAGTTATTTATGTTTTAATTAAAAAAATATTACCAATAAATTATCTTTTATCTTTGTTTATACTTTATTTTTACATATAAAAAAAATAATCACCATAATCACAGTCAAACATTTTATTTAATATAAAATATGGAAGAATAATGTGTGGAAATAATTGAGACTCAATTTAAGCACATGTCTAATAATTTAAAATTTAATTTCTTAATTTTAATAATTGTTGAATTATTTTAATTGAATATAATAAATATATTTTTAAAATTATTCTTTGTTTTTAAATCGTGTATTTTAAAAGGTTCAATAGAAAGATATATTTAACTATTTATTATTTCAATTTATAATTATATTTTTTGTGTTGTTTATTTATTATATCTATTTGTTTAGTGGTTATGATATTGTATCGGGGTAGGTTATCTTAGAGGAACATCTCATATTACTGTTTATTTTGTTTTGTTTAGCAACTATTGTTTCAGTGAGCATAGCTCTATTTAAAAAAAAAATCAAATTAAGTAATATGATACATATATGTATCATATTTAATGTAAAATTACTCAGTTCTCAGCTGTTTTGGGCTCCTCTGTTGAACTCCTTATTATCAATAAAAAAAAAAATTACTCAGTTTAATCATTTCTAGAATGTGAGTTGGTGAACATTAATTATATCATCTTTCTTTTTTTCTTTCTTTCTTTATTTATTAGATGGTTTATGAGACTTTTTAATGTGATTAGACTTTATAATTTGTCATAACCGTGTGTAAAATTTAACGTGAAAATTATTCTGTATTCATATTATTTTTGACTATTAGACTCCATTTAAAATAATTATCCTTGATTCTCTTAAAAATTCCATTATTTTGATGATAATTTTAATTGAATTAATATATTAATAATATAAAATAGCCAAATTTTGTTGAAGAAATTGAAAGGAAAATAACTTATAAAGGATAAAATAATTGTAAACATTTATATAGATTATATACAATTATATATATAAAAAAGTATTTTGATTTTTTATGCAATTCTTAAAATATTAGATAATTATATTCTTTTATTTTATTGTCATTAGTGTTATTCAAAATTATTATGATACTTTGTATCATATTAAAGTATTTCTTTATTTTTATTACTTAATAATTTTTTAATTAAAAAATAGAATAACTACATCATTTTTAGTTATTTATATTTTAACTAAAAAATAGTACCAATGAATTATATTTATCTTTGTAAATAATTTATTTTAATACATAGAAGAAAATAATCACCATAATCATAGTCAAATATTTTATTTAATATAAAATATGAAAGACCGTTATGTGTAAATGATTAAGGTTTAATATAAATAGAATACCTAAATATAAAATTATAAAAAAATATTTTAATTGAAATATAATTAATATATTTTAAAAAATTATTCTCTATTTTTAAATCATGTATTTTAAAAGGTTTATAAAGAAATATATTTGACTATTTATTATTTCAATCTATAATATTTTTTTTGTCTTTGTTATTTATTATAGCATTTTTATTTAGTGGTTATGATATTTATACACTTAAGTATCATCTAGTTCAATAGAATATGGTATTAGGGTAGCTTGTCTTAGAGGAACCTCTTATGTTTTTTATTCAAAAGCAACAATATCTAGGGCATTGACCCTTTAACATAGTCATTGACTATCAACAACACATTAACAACAAAAAATCAGACAAAAGTTTAGATGAAGTTCAACAAAAAACACCAAAAATAAGTTTAGTAGAAATTGACAACAACATGGTCATACCCAGGATTAAACTAAGCATCAACAAAAACCTAGAAACTAAGGGGCCAAATTACGTTCCCATGTCATACTTATGACCTTCTCCTAGTCCTTAGAGAGGAACTTGAAGAGTTCCCTGGAAGCTTTCTCATCGTTCTCATCTTCAGTTGTTCTGTCACAGAGTAGGGAGAGTATCTGTAATGCCCGCCAAAATACCCTAAAGAAGATAACTAATCTAACAAATGAATATAGGTAATTTTTTAAAAAAACATTCACTAATGCCACACATAATGCTACAAGTACTCACATGTATTAGTCATAACATTACATGAATGCATACACATCTTAAACATAATCATATTATTAACAACATAATATGCAAGTGGAAATAACAATACAACAACTATCCATCCCTAGGGTACCTCAAAGCCATTACTTAACTAACATTATCATGAGCACATTGATAATCATGATACCATTAATATCCATCAATTTCTTTCTTCTTAATAGGAGCATTATGAACTATCAATGCAGACCTACATAATCCCTTTAACTCTTGAATTTATTTTAAAGCACCAAACCAAATGTTCCTATTTCTCTTTTCAAAACCATCTAACATGATATCATCTTTTCCATGCAAACATCATATAAAGTTAACCTAATTCTTTTCCTTTAAGTTAACCATATGTGCCTACAAACCACTCATGCATATTCATACTCAAGAGGAAACCAATATTAGGGAATATAATCATTTCCATTAAGAACATCTACCATAATTCTAATATGTTCATTTAACATTATCTTTACATCCATAGATACACATATGATAATCTAATAAGGTTACTCATTCATTCAATTGTTTCCTTCGGATCCCAAATTACATACATAATGAATATCCAATTACAATATAAGTGTTACAATGATTACAACAATCATAATCTACTACATTACATCATGATCACAACCTACTACAAGTCCTATCACATATAATTATAAGATACATAGACATGATACATAGTCTTTTTACAATTACATCTTTCCTCATGACGTAAGATACATATTTACAATCTCAATTACATAGAATAAGCTCCAAGAATCCATCCACATGAAGAGAAGGTAAGAATCCACATCTACACATGTTAGCTTCCAATGAATAACATCCCAATGGAAGAAGGCAACAAACCACCCGACCATGTGGAACCAATAAGGAACCACCCCCCATGCTAGGAGAAGACACAAGGTTCCAACTAACACTCTAGTCCTAGGCTAACACCTAACAACCAAGTGACTCAACATGAAATCCACAAGAGATAAAAAACAAAATAGAAATGAATCAAATCACATCACAAGGCTAATCATAAATCAATAAACTCCCAGAGGCACACCAACAATCAGGGCTTAAGGATCAAGGACACATGTAGGGAAAGAGTGTCATCACATGCTATCCTCAACATATAAGGGGTGTGATAGACATGTGGAACCGTCTCTGTTAGGGTTTCAAGCAGATCCGAAGCAAATGTGAACTAACAATTATATGCAGATTTAAATACAAAAGATAAAGAAATAAAACAGGACACAGATAACACAGAGGTTTAACGTGGTTCACCCTGAATGGGTTACGTCCACCATATACAGTCGTCCAATCTTTCTTATTATCCAGCAAAAATAGTACATCAACCTTACAATGCCTTAAGCATCCCAGCCGCTTATAACATGCGTTTTTAGGGCAACAAACAAAGTCGGCCTTTTTTTAGGGTTTTATTACAATGTCAGTTTTCATCAACAAAAAACGGCAAAAATTTTTTTCTCGGGGGCTGCCGCCCCTGAACCCCCACTGAGTGTACAGTACTTTGCTGATCAGTCACCACATTTCAACAATCTCCCACTTGGAGACTGATCAGGCTCCACACCGAACAATCTCCCACTTGGAGACTAATACTACATGACACCACTGTACATGCAACATCCACTGGATAAAACACTAGGACTTGACTGGTATAAATTCTACAATTATTAATCAAGAAGACCAACAAAAACTGATGAAGAAATCAGCTTCTCCTGTGGAACTGCCTTTGTGAACATATCGGCAGGATTCTCACTTGTGTGAATCTTCTCAAGCCGTTATTGACCCTCCTCCAAAATAGTCCGGATGAAGTGGTACCTGAGCTGAATGTGCTTTGTCCTTGAATGAAAAGCAGAGTTCTTCGCAAGATGAATGGCACTCTGGCTATCAGTATACAATGGGCTATCCTCTTGTGTTTGACCCAATTCCTTCAGAAAACATTGCAACCAAATCATCTCTTTGCTGGCTTCTGTAGCAGCAACATACTCAGCTTCAGTGGTTGAAAGTGCAACAACCTTTTGTAGCCTAGAAATCCAACTGACTGCAGTTCCCCCTATAGTAAAAACATACCCTGTAGTACTCCTCCGTGAATCAATATCACCCGCCAGATCAGAGTCAACAAATCCACTTAGAGCAGCATTAGATCCTTTGAAACATAATGCCTTCGTAGTAGTTCCTTTCAAATACTGAAGAATCCATTTCACAGCATTCCAATGTTCCATACCCGGATTACTCATAAACCTGCTCACAACTCCCACTGCATGTGCAATATCTGGCCTTGTGCATACCATTGCATACATCAGACTGCCAACAGCTGATGAATACGGGATGTTAGACATTTTATTAACCTCTTCCTGTGCCTTTGGACACATCTCCTTAGTCAATTTGAAATGACTAGCCAAAGGTGTACTAACTGCTTTTGCATCCTGCATGTTAAATCTTTTCAACACCTTCTTTATATACTCACTTTGGGACAAATTCAAGGTTCTATTTTTCCTGTCCCGTGTAATCCTCATACCGAGAATTTGCTTAGCTGCACCCAAATCCTTCATAGCAAATGACCTGGCTAATTTCTGTTTAAGATCATTTATATGTTGCATGTTAGACCCAGCAACAAGCATGTCATCAACATAAAGCAACAGGATAATATAACTACCATTATCAAATCTCTTAAAATATACACAATGATTAGAATGACATCTATGATAACCGTGTTCAGCCATGAAACTATCAAATTTTAAATACCATTGTCGGGGTGCTTGCTTTAGGCCATACAGACTTTTCTTCAACCTGCACACCAAGTTCTCCTTACCTTTGACCTCATATCCCTGTGGTTGCAACATGTAAATTTCCTCCTCCAAATCTCCATGGAGAAAAGCTATTTTGACATCTAATTGTTCAAGATGTAAATCATCTGCAGCCACAAGACTAAGTATAGTTCTAATTGAAGTCATTTTTACAACTGGAGAAAATATTTCATCATAATCTATACCCTTTTTCTATGCAAAACCTTTTACCACAAGTCTGGCCTTATATCTTTTCTGACCTCCTTCCTCCTCCTTCAGCCGATAAACCCATTTGTTAGGCAAGGCTCTTTTTTCTGCAGGTAAAGGGACTAAGTCCCAAGTCTTATTTTTCATCAAGGAGTCCATCTCCTCTTTCATTCCTAGTTGCCACTGTTGTTTGGCATCCACCTGCATTGCTTCTTCATATTCTTCTGGTTAACCAGAATCTGTTAATAAAATAGAATACAAAGAAGGAGAAAATCTTTCAGGGGGTCTACTTGTCCTCGTAGAATGTCTAACACTTGTAGGAGTTTGTGGGACAATCTGTTGTTGCTGAGCATCAGGTACCTATGGCATTTCATTTTCAGGAATCTCATCCAACACCACATATTCTTGTTTGTCCTGTTCATGCTTCTTTTCCTGCATTTGTTCTTTATACATAACCTTCTCATTGAATATAACATCTCTACTTCTAATTATTTTCTTATTTTCAAGATCCCATAACCGATAGCCATATTCATCTATCCCATATCCAATGAAGGTACATTTCTGAGATTTAGCATCAAGCTTGGTTCTGTTTTCTTTATCAACATGGACAAAAGCTTCGCAACCAAAGGTTTTTAGAAAAGAATAATTTACCAGTCCATGCCTCCTCTAGAATACCACCATCCAAAGGGGTTGAAGGTCCTCTATTTATCAAATAGACAACAGTATGTACAACATCTACCCAAAAATGTAAGGGCAATCCAGCATGCAATCTCATGCTCCTCGCACGTTCCATGATGGTCCTATTCATTCTCTCTGACACACCATTTTCCTGTGGAGTTCCTGGAACTGTCTTCTGCTTTCGAATCCCATTTAAGGAACAGTAATCTTCAAATGCTTTGCTGCAATACTCACCTCCATTATCCGATCTGAGACACTTCAACCTTTTTCCTGTCTCATTCTCAACCAAAGCTTTCCATTTCTTAAAAGTTTCAAAAACATCTAATTTTTGTTTTAGGAAATATACCCATGTTTTTCTGGTTGAGTCATCAATAAAAATAACATAATAACAAGAGCCACCAAGAGATGATACCTGAGCCGGTCCCCATACATCTGAATGTACAAGCTCTAACTTCTCACTCTTCTTCTCTTTCCCAACCTTGAGAAATCTGACTCTTTTCTATTTACCATAAACACAGTTCTCACAGAACTCTAAATCAATCTTCTTTAGTCTTGGCAATAGATTTTTGGAGTGAAGGATTTTCATCCCTTTCTCACTCATGTGCCCAAGCCTATGGTGCCACATTATCGAATCTGTTCTTGCAACATTTATTGTTGTTGTCCCTGCAGTAACTTTATCTGTAGCAGCTAAGGTAGAGTAAGTGTTACCAGTACACAGATATAATGTGCCTACCTTCGCACCTTTAGCTACTACTAATGATCCTTTAGTGACCTTCCACATACTGTCTGAGAAGGTAACTATGCAACCTTCACTACCTAGTTGCCCTGCAGAAATTAAATTTCTTCTTAAATTAGGAACATGTCTTACCTCCTGCAGAAACCAGTCATTACCATTCTGCAACTTGATCTTTATCTTTCCTTTTCCAACAATTTGACAAGGCTCATCATCACCCAAATATACCTGTCCAAAATCACCTTGAACATAATCTAGAAAATATTTTCTATGGGGTGTAGCATGAAATGAAGCCCCAGAATCTATTACCCAGGAATCATTAACATTATCCAAACATAAGATTAAAGCATCTTGTAAAGTATTACTTGCAATATTAGCTTCCTTACTGTCATTTTCATTTTTGTCTCCTTCTTTGTTTTTCCGAGACCAACAATCTTTCTTTAGATGACCAGGCTTTCCGCAGTACCAGCAATCTTTCTTTCCTCTAGATTGAGAGCGTCCTTTCTTTGACTTCCCTCATGACTTCTCATTCCCAGGGCCTTTTCCTCTTTCCTTTGATCTTCCTCTGTTCTCCACATTCAAAACACTACCCGATGATGTTGGAGTCTCACTTGTGCTTTTCCTTCGCATTTCCTTGCTTAGGATAACACCAACAATATCATCAAATACCAAAGTATTTTTACCAGAGACAGAGTTACTTACAGCCATAACCAAGCTATTCCAGCTTTCTGGCAAAGAACATAAAATCAAGAGAGCCCTAACCTCTTCTGCAAAGGTAATTTTTACCGAAGACAATTGACTGGTAATTGTATTAAATTCATTTAAGTGCTCTGCTACAGATCCTCCCTCACTCATTTTCAAATTAAACAAACGCTTCATAAGAAATACCTTATTTGAAGCCGAGGGTTTCTCATACAGCTTAGCCAATGTTGCCATCAAATCTACAGTCGTTTTTGCTTCTGTTATATTGAATGCTACAGACACCGCAAGGCACAATCGAATGGATCGCAGTGCCTTTCTATCTAAAATGTCCCACTCTTCATCTGATATTGTGGTCGGTTTCTTTGCCTTTCCTTCCAATGGCCGCCACAAATCCTTTTGATACAGGTAATCCTCCATCTGCATTTTCCATAACTGATAATTCTAGCCGTTAAACTTTTTGACCTTGAATTTGGAATCCTCCATTGCTCCCACTCAAATCTGAAAGTCCTGCCAATTTACAGAAAACCTCGCTCTGATACCAATTGTTAGGGCTTCAAGCAGATCTGAAGCAAATATGAACTAACAATTATATGTAGATTTAAATACAAAAGATAAAGAAATAAAACAGGACACAGATAACACAGAGATTTAACGTGGTTCACCCAGAATGGGTTACATCCACCATACACAGTCGTCCAATCTTTCTTATTATCCAGCAAAAATAGTACATCAACCTTACAATGCCTTAAGCATCCCAGCCGCTTATAACATGCGTTTTTAGGGCAACAAACAAAGTCGGCCTTTTTTTAGGGTTTTATTACAATGCCGGTTTTCATCAACAAAAAATGGCAAATTTTTTTTTCTCGGGGGCTGCCGCCCCCGAACCCCCGCTGAGTGTACAGTACTTTGCTAATCAGTCACCACATTTCAACAGTCTCAACCTTGGATCCAATCAAGGGAGTTTGGTTTACCACTCCAATGATCTTCCCAAGCTCATCTCGAGTCAACACTCTAGGGCTATGAGGTGGGGCACCAAAAAAAATGAATTTCTTATCTTGATTAGGTGAATCCTAATTACCCAAACCCACTAATCAATTATTAAGGTTATCACTTTCAATTGCAAAGAAAAATTCTTCATCTGGTTCCTAGGTTGGTCTAGACTCTAAGCATCCTTACAAGGAACCTCTTAGTAGTCTATTGCTCATGACCCTAGTCCACACATGCAAGAGACCACTCCCCCTAACCATGGACCAAAAACTTAGGGTGAAATATAAATACAATGACATCACAATAACATCATGAAGACTCTCCATGAAAATTAATTTCACAACAACAACATCACAAATACACATCTGAAGCATAACAATGAGCTATAATGCCAATATGCCAAAACTAGAGCCTCCACCATCAAAAGTATAACAATAAGCAAGAGTAATGCATTGAGTACAATCCTTAACAATGAGGCACATCCATCCCACTGGAGCTCATATACAATCAACCTCAACAACAAGGCATTCTCCTTGTTGGAGCTAATCAACATATATGCTCAAACCTCAATGGAAAGGCACAACCATCTTGTTGGAGCACAAATCACCAAATTAGTGATACTTAACCAAAAATATCTCAGAGAAAACTCAAGACAATCGCAAAATGCCTCTGGAGTCAAAACATACTAGAAAAACCAACCAAGAATATTCAAAACTGTCAAAATAAATATTGATTCTAGTTTGGCGCTATTGTCACCTACAGTAGCACTTTTGTTGCATAAAGTGGCACTTTTTTCATTCTTTTAGCGCTTTTGTAATAGAATGTGAAAACTCAAAAACGGGACCCAAGCTGATCCATACTCACCCATATTTGGACACACACTTCACCTTAGCATAAAAACAACCTAGAAATCCCAAAAAACCAAAATAAAATTAGAATAAATCTCTAATAAGGCCAAACTCCAACAATTTGATAACAATCTAGGGCATCACATTTCACGGACTTAGACATAGACTCAACCCTTCTTTATTTAACTTAATCAAAAGGACAAATAACACAAGAAGGTCTTGATACAAGGTATGCAATGGCAAATAAAGTCTCAAAAATCCGCCCTTTTTCGGCAATGCACACACACAGATATATATATATATATATATATATATATATATATATATATATATATATATATATATATATATTTCTCTTAAGTATTCTTCCCAATTATTGATAATAGAATAACCATTCATTTCCAAATCTCCCCAAACAATCTTTTAGTAGACATGATGAAAACATCTCTTTTCAATAGGGAATGTTTACCCTACGTGTGGGATCAGGTTTGCAAAATCATAATGAAATACTTCACCCTCGAGGGAAGGTATGGTGTGTTCTACTATTATCACTTCCCGCTACTAAACCACTTTCGCAACCATGACACCATTTCTTTTCCTTTTTTTTCTACTGCATGCTCTTGAGTCTATTGTCAAAGATGTCCGCAATTGTTTGAGTCAAGAGGGTAATTTTACCATCCTCCACTAGGGGCTGATGTTTAGGCTTTACAATTTTCATAAGGCCCTTTCCCCCCCTAAACCTATCTCGGTTCAACCCACCCCCTCCATTCTGGGTCCCCCTGAAGGCTCAAAAAAAGGCCTCAAAAAGTCTTCGAAAAAGCTGATGACTCCTTGTCAATCCCCTGACCAAGGCCCCCCCTGCCCCCCTTAAAATTGGGGAAAAAAAAAAATGCAACCCTTCTGCTGTGAAACCCACCTCTAAGAAACCCAGGAAGGAGCCCAAAATCCTCCTTGTTGAGTTTGATGTTGAGGAGCGTATCACCCCGCGCGGATCCCATAGAAACAAATCCAGGATGAAGCAAATGGTTATGAGAAAGCATTATGTCGACGAAGAAGAGGAGTATTATGAGAAAGCAGAAAGTGAGAAGGGGGAGGAGGATTTGGAGGCAATAGAGGGCTTAGATTCCTCCAATTTGGGCACTAATATCCCTGACTCGGAGACCATCAAGGAGGATATCAAGAACACCCCCCCTCATTCTAACACTTCCCTGCCCCACACCTCTGAGGGGGATGGTAGACACTCTGACGACGGGAAGATTTCTGTTGAAGAAGGGGAGAAGGAAGAGGTGGTGCAGTGTTCGGGTTGCAGTGCTATCTTTGAAGATCTAAATGGTGTTAAGAAAAAGATGGAGCACCTGGAGTCCTATGTCAATAAGATTGGGAAATTCGTTGTCAAAGTGATGCACTCATCCGCTACCTCTTTGTGCTTGCTCCATTAGGATAAGGCTGATTCGGAAGGGCTGGGAAGCGACACCACTAAGGAACTGTTCCAGTTCCTGGCTGATGACTGGACTGGGCTTATGCTCTATAAGCACACAGGTGTTGATAATTAGGTTGTATGGTTGGTTTCCTTCCTTTTTGCTTTAGTTTTTGTCGCTGGAACGCCTGGTTCCATGGTAATATTGCTACTTTTAACAGTTATTATAGTATTTACATTATGATGGTTTACTGCTGGTTATGGCGCTTGTTGGATGAGATTGGTTTCAATCTTGAGTTATCCAATAGCGGCAGGCAGTTTTGTTTTCGATTACTAGAGTAGGGATTGGTTGACTGTCGCGTGTCTATGGTGTGTGTGTGTGTTGGTAATGCTTTTATTTGTTTCTTTCGGGTCAACCCCCGGTTTTGGCTGCTTTATAATAAAAAAAACATCTCTTTTCAAAAAAACAAAATTCAAGAATGGAAAAGATCTCCAACCTGGAAGTAGAGTGATGGTAATGCAATTGTAGAAGAGAAAAAAAATCCAAACCAAGAAGCTTTCCAAAACCCAATCCAACCAAGCAATTCCCACTCCAAGCCATTCGAAAATCCAAAAGTTGTAGAAAGGTATCCAAAAACTCCCCCACAAATGCTCAAAAACCAATAAATAAAATCTCATTCAAAACTATAGAAGAATCCCAACCAATCAAAATATTCCATTAAACTATAGTCTATACCAACCCCCCTTCCAAAAATCAAGGTAAG
Source organism: Cryptomeria japonica (assembly GCF_030272615.1). Taxonomy (NCBI): domain Eukaryota; kingdom Viridiplantae; phylum Streptophyta; class Pinopsida; order Cupressales; family Cupressaceae; genus Cryptomeria; species Cryptomeria japonica. The sequence goes on from NC_081410.1 coordinate 157,313,967, forward strand.
AATATAAAATAATATTATTTACTTGCCCCCAAATCTCAACCAAGAAAATAATAGGGTAGGTATAAACATAATATTTAATTACTCAATTAGTAACAAAAGAATGTAGTAATATAATAACCAATAACAACAATAATAAATCAAAGCCCAATAAAATAAATCAAATGCAATATAAATAAATGCTCCAATTAAATAGAAAACCACAAATAATATAAATACATAAAAAATTAAATAATATTATCCCCACAATCACAAGTCCCAAGAGGCCCAATCATAACAAGGGGTAGATACATAAATAATAACTAATAAATAACGAATAAATAAAACAACAAGGCAAATAAATAAATAAATAATTAGATAAACAATAAATAACCCAACAATAAATAAATAAACAATAAAGAAAAAAAGAAAAAAAACAATAGACAAATAAGCAAAATAGATAATAAATAAGTAATTGTACGGACAAGCATCAATACTAACCAGTAATTAAATAATAAATAAATAAATAATAATCCAATAAATCAAAAGCTCAAATAATAAATATTCAATTAAACATTAGACCATAAAATAATAATAATAATATAAAATCGTCAATTGAATACAAATTCATGACATAAACATCAGTAAATAATAAATAAATAACTAAATATACAAATAGATAAAAATACTCCAACCAATATGATTTAAACTCATTACTATAAATATCTCCCACATATGTATAAAATATAATAAATAAATAAATAATCTTTCATGCATAATGATAAATGTCGAATATTATGATCCACAAAATAACATTAATAAATAATAATAACCCTGAATAATTAAATTACATAATCATATCTAAATATTAATGGCATCCATTAATTTAATCTAATATTTAATAAACTACATGAATCAATTAATTATTAATTAATAAATAATCACAACTTCCAAAACGCAACCCGTCATAGGGTTGAACAACATACCATACGATGACTACAAGACGACTCAAGCCAAGGCACTAAACTGACAAGGATATCAACTTAAGCCTAGAGTATGAGAGGGAAGCACATGCCATCTCCAACAACTTCACATTGGGATAAAGACACGCTTAGACCTGTGAGATCAGGTGGAGTCGATGTCTGGTGCCTACAATCTTGCATCCACCACTAAATGCAATACAACATATATACAACACATACATTATAAATGATCAGGCAAGTGATAGAGAATCACAACGTCATATTGTGCTTGCAATGAGTGGTATGCCATTGTCTCTAATCACGAAGACACTAGAAGACAATCACAAACATTGTAGCATGAACTCAGTCATCATAATCATAGAGTAGGGTTAGCGTAATCATAATGTCATCAAAATCCTAGGAGCAATATGATCCATCATGAATAATGAACACATAAAAATCATCAAATATAGATCCATCATCATGTCCAATACAATCATGAAATAGGGTTAGTACATTGCATGATACCATCAAATCATCATAAAGTAGACTAAGCTAGATCAATATAATCCTTTGATGTAACAAAAAGATAAGATGAATCAAGGAGGGGCACTACAGTGTCAAAGTTGAGTTGTGCATGACCCTGATGCATAATTTATTGATACTCACTTGTTGTAAGTCTCTTTCATCCAGCCTATTGTTGATAACCTTGATATCCTCATTTAGTTTTCAGATTTCTTGCTCCAAATTGGGCATGTGGTGTAAGTTCTGATACTAAATGTAAAGTATTGAAGCCAATAGCTAACAAGATGAGAGAGGGGGGGGGGGGGGGGGTGGGGGTAAATCATACAAACTTAATAATCCATAAAATCAACAGATTCAACCTCGGTAACTGATACTTCAGCAATATAACCAAAAACTGCTAAACATGTTAACTCATAAACACATAATCATCATAACACATATAACACCGGTTTAACGTGGAAACCCAAATAGGGAAAAAGCACTGTGGGATTTCATACCCACTAAGAAATATACTCTTCTAGAGTAAGCTCGGTTAAAAGCAAATCCTGTTAAAGATTACAAACACATTGCTAGATGTGACCCGGTTAAGGGATTTCCCTCAAATCTGTTAGGATCTTCACTTTGTTAGAAGTGACCTTGTCAAAGGATTTCAAACAATCATTTAAAATGTTACCTTGCTAGAGGATTTACAAATAAGACTGTTAAGTCCACTTGGTTAAGAGATTTTCTGTCACTTTACAAAATAACAGTAATAAAAATATATCTGCAACTTCACATCTAAAATGCTAAAGCAGATTCTTGTTTGCTCAAAACAATCTAATCATAGGACTTATCTTGTCCCTCTGCTGGGCTCCCTACTCTGTTAATCAAACAGGTCTTCAAGCTTCTGTGCTTGGTAATCACTATGTAGCATCCCTGTGCTTACACTTGCCCACATACATTGTTTATCAACAATTCCTTATTTATAAACAATTTGCTAACCGCTTAATCTCCTTGATCACATTTCCCATGATCAATCTTGGCCATCAGATCATCAATCTTGACTAGGTTCAATGTATCCTTTGATCTGAAAATGTTTTACCTCACCTTGGAACTTGCATTCCTTCCTAGGAACTTGTGCTAGGTTATTGCGGTTCAATCTGTGCTGTAGATCTTCCTCTTGATTTTCCATTGCCATAGATCCTTAACAAACTTCATGCGCAACATACCAATCATCTATTCATCTCCAGCTCATCAACATCCTTCATTAAATAATGCTTTTATCCATCCAATGCGATCTATCATAACTCAGTTGTTACTTGGTAAATACTAAACTTTACTCGGTAGACATTCCACCTTCATTAACCGATATCGATAACCTTAGGGTTTACCGACTAGGTTCTTTGCTCGATGACATAGTATAGTATTAACCTTACAATCAACAACATATGTAGGATATCAAAACAATCAAAACAACATGATCTCATCATTGTCTAACTCGGTAATAGTTGCCCATTGAATAACTTATTTCTCCCCTTTATTATCACATTCTTTCTGTGTCACTTACCGACATCTTAATTCTCATCAATACATACTTCTCAAGATATGGCAACATCATACTGAATCAGAAAGTCAATTTCTTGACATCAATGACAAAATAATATTATAAAGACAGTAATAATCCTTCTTCAGTTATATTAGTAATCTCCAACAACCTTCTCAATATCCTTATTGAAATGCCAACAATTTCCTTTCTATTGTAATGCCAACAATCTCCCCCTTTGGCATTGATGGCAATACCAACTTGTAAATGGTAATACCAACAAGATATTCAAATTGATTCGGATTCATATTACTGTGGAGATTTCTCATGTTATCCTTGAGCTGTTAAAATCTTCTCCCTTTTTCAGTAATCTTCTCCCCCTGTCATTAGTCTTCTATTATCTTCTTCATTTGAGGCTTTTCCATTTAGTCTACCATTTAGTCTTCTCCCCCTTTGACAACAATGCTAAAAAGTAAAAGAACTAAATCACAAACTCTTATGCTGTGAAGTGTTTTGCCTTTCTATGTTACAGATGCAAATGTAACATCTAAAACTCGATCAGAGCAATGTTTCCTTCAATACAATTTCCTGCACACCTTTAGAAAACCTCCTAAAGTGCGTAAATCAACATCAATCCACACATAATATTCTGTAGATTCATCGAATTGATGCTTTCACCAAACTCTGTCAGTGAATAGAAGATAGGGGTAGGACCCCTAACTTGCTTCTGAGATACTCAAAAGTGTCACTTGGCAGTGGCTTTGTGAAGATGTCTGCTATTTGCTCCTTTGAACTGATATATTCCAGCACAACTTTCTTCTCTGAGATAATGATACTTTATAGAGATATGTTTTGTCTTAGAGTGCATTAATGGATTCTTTGAAATTTTAATGACACTCGTATTATCACAGAATATAATTACTAGCTCAGTAACCTTCTCATTTATACCTTCCAACAGTTGTTTGATCCGTGCAATATTGGTACAATTGAATGCTGCAATGACATATTCAGCTTCAGCTGTTGACTGTGAAATACATCCTTGTTTCTTGCTAGGACAACTTACTAGTCTATCTCCCAAGAAGAAAGCTCCACCACTTGTGCTTTTCCTGTCATCAATGTTTCCTACCCAATCAGCATGAGTATAAACTTTCAAATCAAAATCATTCCTCTTTTCCTATACTAAGCCATAGTCTTCAGTGCCTCTCAGGTATTTGAAAATTCTCTTGATTGTTGTCATATGGGTTTCTTTGGGATCTACAGAAAATCTTGCAACAATACCTACTACATGTGCTATATCTGGTCTACTGTGAACAACATATTGCAACTTTCCAATTATGGATCGGTAAAGTGTGTCATCAACAGATGCAGATTCATCATTCTTTGATAGTTTACAGTTAGTAGTCATAGGAGTCCTTACAGGTTTTGAATCCTCCATTCCAAAATTCTTCAAGATTTCCTTTATATACTTGGATTGAGTAATGAAAATCTCATCTTTCATTTGCAGTATCTGTAAACCTATAAAATACTTTATCTCACCGATTAATGACATCTCAAATTCTTTGCACATTTCATTTCCAAAGTTCTTGCATAAGGAGTCATTACCACAAAAAATAATATCATCAACAAATATGGCTGAGATCAGTATTCCATTGTCCTCATCATTCTTCATGTACATATTGTTGTTTTCACTTGTCCTTATAAATCCAATCTTGATCAAATAAGAGTGCAGTCTTTCATACCATGCTCTAGGTGCTTGTTTCAGACCATATAAAGCTTTGTTCAATTTACATACCCGATCTTTATTCCTGTCTTCAACAAATCCTTCAGGTTGTTCAATATAAACTTCTTCTAGTATACCATTCAAAAATGCAGATTTAACATCCATTTGATATACCTTGAAATTTTTGAAAGCAGCATATGCCAACAATGTTCTTACTCCCTCAAGTCTAGCCACAGGTGCAAAAGTCTCACCATAATCTATTCCTTCTTCTTGAGCATAACCTTTGCAAACTAGTCTTGCTTTGTTGCAAATGACCTCACCTTTTTCATTTAGCTTGTTTCTGAAAATCCACTTTGTACCGATTACATTTTTGTCCTTCGGTCTTGGGACCAGTGTCCATGTGTCATTCTTCTTGATTTAATCAATCTCTTCTATCATAGAATTTACCCAATCTTCACTGTTAAATGCCTCTTTTAATATTCTCGGTTCAAATTTAGATATCAGACATGTGTTCTGTCTCAGTTTGTTCCTTGTCATCACTGGATCATCCTTATCTCCTATAATCTGACTTGATGCATGATCTCTTCTGACATATTTGGCTAATATAGGCTCGGTAGGCTTTGTATGATCTTCTTCATCACTCGGTAACTGGACATTATCTTCATTTTCTTCAGTAACTTTCTTGACTTCTTGGTTGAACATAAACAAATTCTTCATAATTTTCTGGTTCTTTAGAATTTCCTTCATCATTTCTTTCTGCAAATTCATCAATTTTCACATTTGCACTTTCTACTATTTTGTTAGATGATTTGATCACACATTTAAATGCTTTACTTCTAGAAGAATAACCTAGAAATGTTCCTTCTTCACTTTTTTGATCAAACTTTCCATTTCTGTCATCTTTGTGTACATAGCATCTACTTTCAAAGATTTTAAAATAACTTACATTAGTTTTCTTGTCATACCAGATTTCATATGGTGTCTTCATAGTTCCTTTCTTCAGTTGTACTCGGTTTAGGGTGTAAACTGCAGTGCTGATTGCTTCTCTCCAAAATGTTTGAGGTACCCTCTTTTGTATCATCAGGGTTCTGGCACAATCTACAATTGATCTATTTCTTCTCTCGGCTATCCCATTTTGCTGAGGTGTTCTCGGTGCAGACACTTGCCTTTTTATACCATGATCATTGTAGAATAAGTTAAATTCATTAGAAGTGAATTCTCCTCCTCTATCAGATCTAAGACATTTTAGTTGTCTTCCTATTTCATTTTCAACTCTTGCCTTGTACCATTTAAACATTTGAAAAGCTTCTGATTTTTCTTTTAAAAACATAACTGACATCATCCTTGAGTAATCATCCACAAATAATATGAAATATTTATTAGCATAATAACCTTGAACTTTCATGGGACCACAAAGATCAGTGTGTACTAGATCTAAAATTCCTTTAGAAGTGTAGGACTTACTTGTAAAGCTTGATCTTGTCATCTTACCCATCTGGCATCCTCGGCACATAGCATTCTCAAGTTTTTCCAGGCTCGGTAGACCTCTTACTCGGTGCTTCTTACTTATTTTGATTAGATTATCAAAATTTACATGACAAAAACTTTTATGCCATAACCAGGTATCTTCTATTTTTGCATATAGACATTTGTTCTGAGTTGAGTCAAGATGAAATGTATTACCTTTTGTTTGTGTCCTGGTAGCAGCCAGCTTTCCATGTTTGTCATGAACTTTGACACATCCCTTCTGGGATTCTATTCGGTATCCTATATTGTTTAGCTGTCCTACACTCAACAAATTGTATTTCAAACCTTCAACCCAGTATACATCATCACATTTAGCATTGTCAAGAAGCGTTATAGATCCTTTACCTTTCACCAAACATGGTGCATCATTACCAAATCTTACATAGCCTCTATCATAATCTTCTAATTTAACAAACTCATGTTTATCACCTGTCATGTGATGTGAGCATCCACTGTCTATGGTCCAAGAATCATTATTATTTATGTGAGATATTAGGGCTTTTTCTTCATACCTTTCTTCATTTGATTCATCTTTAATATCCACATAAACAACTTCCTTTGTATCAGTTTCATCAGATTTATCATTGTTGGATTCCTCATCAGCTACTAGGCATGTCTTTCTGTCTCTCCTTTTGAAGTCTCGGTGTCCTCTGTATTGGTTGTCTTTCTGCCTGTTATCTCGGTATTCTCTCTTTTCACTAGATTCTTTTTCAGGGCAGTTAGCAGCCATTTGTCCTATTTTATCATAATTGAAACATTTTAAAGGTAGCTTTCCTTTGTACTTACCTTTTCCTCTCGGTAACCTCCTGGCTAATAATGCTTCAAACTCTTCTTGCTTTTTGATTTCCTCATATAGCTTGTGCACTTCTTCAATGTTCTTACGAAATCTTTCACTTACTCCACTATGATTCCCTTCAGAATACTTACTCATTCTATCATTGTAATCATCAGATTCTACTTTATTTACCGAAGACCCACTATTATCAAAATTACTTAACTCAAATGCATGTAGCTTACCAATAGTAGCATCCAAAGAAACTGGCATATTTGGTACAGACCTTAGTTCATTGATTACAGAGACTCGGATTGCATAAGAAGGTAGAAGGGTTCTCAATAACTTACTTGTGACATTCTTTTCTTCAATAGTTCCTCCTGCTCCTTTGATTTGATTGACAGTCTCCTTTAACCTTGTACTGTATTGGGTTATATTCTCACCTCCATTCATTCTCATGGATTCAAGTTGTCCTCTTAGACTATCTACTTTTTCTCTCTGAACATGTTGATCACCGCCATACATAGATATGAGCTTGGTCCACATTGCTTTTGCATCATTACAGCCTTCTAGATCATTAAACTCTGAGTTGGTCAATGCTGATGTTATTTCGATCATAGCTTGAATATGTTCTTGCTTTGCCTTTATCTCCTCCAAGGTCATCGGGTTGGTGGTTGGTGGTATGTAATCATTCTTCAAATAATATGTTGCATATTCTCCAATTCCTAATAAGTGCAGCTTCATCCTTTTCTGCCATGTGGAGAAACTTGACTTGTTCAGCTTTGGTGCATCCCTTTTATACATCTTCGGATCTTTGCCTCAAGTACCTTTAAAATTTTCTTCCGGAGTCCAAAGCTCTGATACCAATTGTAAGTTCTGATACTAAATGTAAAGTACTGAAGCCAATAGCTAACAAGATGAGAGAGGGGGGGGTGAATCATACAAACTTAATAATCCATAAAATCAACAGATTCAACCTTAGTAATTGATACTTCAACAATATAACCAAAAACTGCTAAACATGTTAACTCATAACACATATAACACCAGATTTAATGTGGAAACCCAAATAGGGAAAAACCATTGTGGGATTTCAAACCCACTAAGAAATATACTCTTCTAGAGTATGCTCGGTTAAAAGCAAATCCTGTTAAAGATTACAAACACATTGCTAGATGTGACCCGGTTAAGGGATTTCCCTTAGATCTGTTAGGATCTTCACTTTGTTAGAAGTGACCTTGTCAAAGGATTTCAAACACTCATTTAGAATGTTACCTTGCTAGAGGATTTACAAATAAGACTGTTAAGTCCACTCAATTAAGAGATTTTTAGTCACTTTAAAAAATAACAGTAATAAAAATATATCTGCAACTTCACATCTAAAATGCTAAAGCAGATTCTTATTTGCTCAAAACAATCTAATCATAGGACTTATCTTGTCCCTCTGCTGGGCTCCCTACTCTGTTAATCAAACAGGTCTTCAAGCTTCTGTGCTCGGTAATCACTATGTAGCATCCCTATGCTTACACTTGCCCACATACATTGTTTATCAACAATTCCTTATTTATAAATAATTTGCTAACCTCTTAATCTCCTTGATCACATTTCCCATGATCAATCTTGGCCATTAGATCATCACTCTTGACTAGGTTCAATGTATCCTTTGATCTGAAAATGTTTTACCTCACCTTGGAACTTGCATTCCTTCCTAGGAACTTGTGCTAGGTTATTGCGGTTCAATCTGTGCTATAGATCTTCCTCTTGATTTTCCATTGCCGTAGATCCTTAACAAACTTCATGCATAGCATACCAATCATCTATTCATCTCTAGCTCATCAACATCCTTCATTAAGTAATGCTTTTATCCATCCAATGCGATCTATCATAACTCGGTTGTTACTCGGTAAATACTAAACTTTACTCGGTAGACATTCCGCCTTCATTAACCAATATCGACAACCTAGGGTTTACCGACTTCCTTAGGGTTTACCGACTAGGTTCTTTGCTCAGTGACATAGTATAGTATTAACCTTACAATCAACAACATAGGTAGGATATCAAAACAATCAAAACAACATGATCTCATCATTGTCTAACTCAGTAATAGTTGCCCATTGAATAACTTATTTCTCCCCTTTATTATCACATTCTTTCTGTGTCACTTACCGGCATCTTAATTCTCATCAATACATACTTCTCAAGATATGGCAACATCATACTAAATCAGAAAGTCAATTTCTTGACATCAATGACAAAATAATATTATAAAGACAGTAATCATCCTTCTTCAGTTATATCAATAATCTCCAATAACCTTCTCAATGTCCTTATTGAATTGCCAACATGTGGGTGTCGGGGTTTTGTAGCTCCTCCTTCATGGAATCAATGGATTCAATATTCCCATCACCCTTGGGGTCCCTGTCCTTGTCTTTTTTTCTGTTTGGTCTTAAATTTCCTCTCTTTGCTAGTTCCTTCTAGGAAGTCCACATCATTCTTCAAGATCTCGGGGTTAGAGGGAAGCCCAAAATATAGTCCCTCAATAATATTATCCAAGTTCATATTCATTTGGGTCTCCAAAACTTAAGAGGAATCGGGTCCCATTAAGGGGGCAGTGTCCACCAGGCCAGCGTAATCAATGTTAGCAGCAAGATTCTCTTCCTTTTTGGGGTCATTAACAATTTTTCCTTCATCACCCCCATCCATATATTTTTCAGTGGTTGTGTGAGTGCAGGCTTCCACCTTCTTATCCATGGAGCCCTTAGGGGCCAGCCTGCGAGATCTCCATCTACCAAAAGTTTCATCTATGGGGGATTCCTCTTCAGTCCCTTCAAAATTGGAATTATTCTTTTTTTGTTTCTTGGATTTTCCTTTTCTTTTAGAGCTCGAAGGATTCTTGTCATGTCCCAAAGTGGATGGGCAAGAAGGAGAGATTAATTCAGTGATGGTGATAGAGGATGAAGGCACTGCATGGGAGGCAAAAGCCTCAATAAAAAGCTAGAAAAATCAAGGGGGGTAAAACTAGAAGTGAAAGTCGCCAAATGGATGGAGGCGGGAAGGGGCGACTTAACCAACATTATGTTCCTAGGAGGGTAGAGGGACAGATGGTAGTCATACAATCTATAAATTAAACATTGGTGAAGGGGAATTGGGGGTTTGCCTTCATTCTTGGGGTCAAGGGCATCTTTGATGAATCTCTATATAGAATGGAGTAAATAACAGGGCAAAAAAAGTAAATCATATGTTACTATTTATTTTGTTATTTTTATTTTTCAAATTAAGTAGTATGATAGATATGCGTATTTATTTGAATTCATGAGCAATTTTTTTATTGATTTGACTTGTTTTAACAACCTAAAAATTCATCCAATAGGGGTTGTCCTTCCTTTCATTAATTTTTTTATGAATAATAGCCATTTCCATTAATTATACATCTTTCACTGATTTGAGTTGATTGTTCTCCCAAATCCTTTTAATCTTTTTTTCAAATAATTCTATAATAAAATGGGCTCTTAGGATTTCCTCATATTCAATTTAAAATTAGTCATTTTAATCACCTTTATAGCATGAGTTGGTGAACACTAATTATAATGTCTTTATTTGTTTATTTTTTGATTAGATGGTTTGTAAGACTTTTCAATATGAATAGGCTTTATAGTTTGTCTTAACTGTGTGTAAAGTTTGGTGTGAAAATTGTTAGATATTGACATTATGCTTGACTATTAGATTCATTAAGAATAATTATCTCAATTTTCTTAATATAAAAAACAAAATATAATATGTATTTAATAAAAATATAAATTTTATTATTTTAAAGATCATTTTAATTTAATTAATATATTACTAAAATAAAAAAAATTCAAATTTTGTTTAGAACATTGAAAGGAAAATAATTTATTAAAAATAAAAGGAGTATATATATATAATTCTATAAAAAAAAAGAAAATATTTAGATTCTATATACAATTCTTAAAATCTTAGATAGAATCTTAGATAGTTACATTCATTATTTGATTCACATTAATGTTTTTCAAAATTATTATGATATTTTGTATCACATTAGAATATTTATTTACTTTTATTACTTAATATTATTTTTTGATAAAATTAATTTTTTAAATAATATTGTATTCATTAATTCTTTATTTTTTATTAAAAATATTAATACCAATAAATTATATTATCTTTGTTACTACTTCATTTTTATATATAAAAGAAAATAGTTAATATAATCATAATCAAATATTTGTATTTAATATAAAATATGAAAGACTATTATTTGTAAATGATTAAGACTCAATATAAACACAGTACCAAAATAATTTAAAATTTAATTCAATAATAATAATTTAATTATTTTTATTGTACTATAATAAATATTAAATTAAAAAAACCTTTATTCTCTATTTTTAAGGCACCTTTATTAAAAGGTTTAATAAAGAGATATATTTAACTATTTATTATTTCAATCTATAATATTAATTTTATTACTGTTGGCATTACACACTCCAATGAGAATTGTAGGTGATTGAAGGTATTGTCATTGATGGCAACCTTGCAATCTTATGGCACCGGCAGGCACCGACACCGACAGATTGTACACTGACAGATAGTTCACCAACAATGGCAATAATGTTTACCGACACCTCAGTCGACAGGATTTTGATTATTGTATTTTGTATTTATTTGTAATATCTTTTTGTAAGCCAACATGGCATATTGTAATAAGACTCATATATAAGTATGAGATCTTGTAGATCATTTTGTGCGACAACATAGAGGATATATATGATGGATATGTAGAACGAATATTAAGGCAGATTTTGTAGAAGGGTTTATGGTTATTGTATGAGCTTACACCGGTATTGAATCTGACATTGCAGATGTTGTTTTGTAGCAGTACACTATATTGGATTTTCATAATCCATTTTGTAAGTCAGTGAGACTTCCTTTTGTATTTGAGCAGTTAGCCTTCCTGCATGTGCAGGCCCCTCTTGTAAGTAATATCCATTCATTGGCCAGTGAGTGAATATTGTGGGTCACAAATCCCACCGAGGTTTTTCCCACACCGGGTCTCCCTATTAAACATCTTGTGTTATGGTGTGCTTTCTATGTTGTCTTTATGGTTCTTATTTATTGCATTAATTCTTGTTTACCGGTACATTGTTTTGGAATGTATAATATTTAATAAGGTCAGAAAATCTGTTAACCGGTTAGATATTGATTCACCCCCCCTCTCAGTATCTTTGGGAATCCTAACAATTGGTATCAGAGATTGGTCCTCTTTTTTCAAAAGTCTAACAGCTTGAGGGAGATCCTGACATCGGTAGAGATGAAAAACTCGAGAAAGCAATTAGAAACAACTCTTGCATACTTTGATGCAGAAAAGTTGAAGAATATCAAACTTGAAGATGACTTGAAGACTACAGAGGAATTCATTCAAGGACTTCAGGAGAATCTTACTATTGCTAGAAATAAAAGAAGAGAACTTCATGAGAAGATACATAATGATGATGATGAAAAGGAAACTCTTAATGATCTTGTAAGAAAGATGAGGCGAGAAAACATGACCTTGAGGAATGAGATGCAAGACATGACTATGAGATTTTGTAAATACATTGAAGATAGAAAGAAGAATGAAGATGACTTGACTAGGAGACTCAATGATGTTGGAAATGAAAATCTAAGACCCAGTCATGAAAATGATATGTTAAAGACATATCTGATTCACATGGAACATGACAAAATTGAACTTATGAGATAAAATGATTTTTTAGAAAATGAGTTGGCTACTGCAAATCAACACAAAGAAAAATTCAAGAAAAGTTCAAAAGAACTTGATGATATGTTGAAAAGTCAGAAACCTAATGGAGACACTAATGGACTTGGATTTGAAGTTGGTGAAAGCTCCGGTACTACAAACAATCATGATCACAGTAAACTGGTAAGACAACCTAATGCCTACAAATTTAATGGGAAATGATTTAACTGTAACAAGTATGGTCATAGAGCAAATCAGTGTAGATCTAGAAACTATCAGAACACTAATGCACCCACCGTTCAATGTTCCAAATGTAGCAAAATTGGTCACAATTCAAAAAATTGTAGAATGAATGTAAGATGTTATATTTGTGGAAGATTTAGACACTTATCTAATCAATGCAGAACACAAACCAACATAGGATATGGAAAGGCTATTCAGAAAAACAATGTGACTTGTTATGCCTGTAACAAGATTGGACATATTGCAAAATTTTGTAGAAGTAAGACTTCACTGGCAAATAACAAAGGACCTAGTTTGAAAGGCAAATAGAAGGTTGATGAGGTAAAGCAAGAATTTCAAAAATAATGGATTAGAAAGAGAGATTAGAATGTTGATGAGACTATTTCTTCACCGGTAGAACATAGTATCACTCCACCGGTAGGAGATTCTTCATCCAACTGAAAAGAAACCTTTTGGGGGTATTGCAACAAATTGAAAATCATGCAAGTTTACCCTTGGTTTATGGTGAGAAGATGAACTTCTTCTTTACCGGCAGATGTGTTAATTTTACTTAACCAACAGGCATTTATTGTGGTTGTTGAAGGAAAAGGTATTATAAATCAATGCTTTTCACTCTTTTTCACTCACCGAGCATTCAAATTTCCTAAGAGCACAAAAAACCTGAGCGAAGGCATCCTTAGCGAGAAGTGAAGCAAGATCTTTCAAGCATCCAAACCTAAAAGGCGGATTAAGGTATTTATCAATGGCTTCCTCCTCTACTCCTGAATTCATTGCAAACCCTACTGTTATTGAAGTGGCTAAATGCCCTAGGCCCGTATTCAAGATTATCCCTGAAGTAGAAAAATAGGATGATACCCTAGGTGCATTTTCTAAAATCCCTAAAGGAGTTGCATATGCAGAAAACCCTAGAATTTACATACATTGCCATGTTGAGGAACTAGGTTCAAAAGAAATCATGAAAATGTATAAGTGTTATTTGTGATGAGAATGGAACTGTAAAACCCGAGCATAAGGTTATAGAAACCCTAGGTTTTGTGGAAATCCTTGACATTCCATAATTTCCTAAGGAAGTTGTAAGGATTGTGCTTAGCAGAGTTCATGGTGAATTCTTTTGGTTAGAATCTATCCATAAGATCACTAGAGAAGCAATTAAGGCTATGAATGGCTTACCTTCCACTGGTAGCAGGCCAGATAAGACTAAGAAAGTCCCAAACAACATAGTGATGACTTTAACTGGTGCAACCTATGACAGTAGATCCCTGAGAGTTAATGATGTGAAAGATGACAATGTTAGATTCATCAACATGATATTAGGATACAAAACCACATATGCTAACTGACTGAACTCAGTTTCCAGTCTATGTATCAAGAGTGCATATGATATGGTTAACAATGATGCTAAGATAGATGTATGTGAATGGTTGAAGGATGAATTAATTGATAATATAAATAAAATTAAAGGAGATAAGAAAGCTACTTTCAGATTTGGAAATCTTCTTGTATGCCTAATGCTATATATTACAAAAGAAGTTCCCGATATAGGCAGAAAAGACTTTGGTTATGACATATCGGTAGGTAAACAACTGTTGGATATCTTCATCAACATGGGAACAGATAAGGACAACAAAATAGCTGAGTATTTCCAAGCCTTTAAAGCAAAAATGAAGACTAGGGAAAGGTTACCTTAGAGTATTGTTGACAAATATCAGAAAGAAATTTGTTTTGTGATTAAGAAGGATGAGATTTAGATGGAAGCAATTCTTCCTAGAACTGTTTGGGTGATAGAGATGGGATATGAGGTAGATGTGAACATTATTGAAACATATGCCAAAGCCCTACTTGAAGCCCCTAGAGAAGCAGAAGAAAAGGTTTTTGGAAATGCACAATCAATAGAAAGTGATGTACAAACTCTGAAACAAAGGACGAGAAGAGAAAAATATATCAGGAGTGCATCTAAACAGGATAAAGAAATAAAGAAAAATGTAATGAATATCACCGATATCAAAGAAATTGATTTGGAAGGTTTACAACCAGAAGCTCACCTCTCATCAGTTGGAACTTCATCAAAAAGTGAAATCCCAGTTGAGTTTAAAAGAGTAGATAGGAAGAGAAAAATTTCACCGATACCGTCTCCTCCTCCCAAGAAAACCAAGACAACAAGGAAGAAACAACAAGTTGTAAGGCCACCGGCTAAAAATATGACACCAAGAAAGAGAAAGGAAAAACAAGTTATCCCTCCTCTTGACAATCTATTGAATGAAATAACAGATGATGGAAAGTTGTCTAATGTTAGTAAATTGTATGATACATTTACCAACAAGGAAAAGGAAGCATAGAAAATAGTATCATTTTACACCTCGACATCTATAAGAAAGTTTTGATAGAGCTTGTAGATGATTTACCTAGTGACCTATATAGGCGACTTGATGCTAAAAGGTTAGCCATTATGGAACTAGACAAGAAAATCAAGATTAAGAAACTATTAGCTGTTCACCCTGTTAAATCAGTAGAAGAAATTGACGAGCTGATCAACGAAGCTAACATGATAGTATTTTCTAGTGGTCACCGGCATGTAAGTCTAATGGCCAGCAGAGTTGATGAGATATCAGAAGAGACAACTGATAAATGGGACATCTTCTTTGTGGAGAAAGAGAAACAAGAAGAGCTCAAAAGACCTAAAGCCTTCAAAGTTTACCAAAAGGATAAAGATAAGGGAAAAGGCAAGGTAAGTGGACTACCAAATATAAAAGTGACAGACAATTTGCCACCTTCTTCTATTACTCCACCGGTTCAGACAGATGCAACATCGGCTACTGAGGATGTGGAGACTCCACATGAGGATACAAATCCTGAATCAGAAATTCTGTACATAATGAATATTGATACTCAAGAGGTCAGTATTGTGGTTGATAAGGAGACCACTGGTGAGAAGAAATATGTGGCTACTGAGCCACTGGCTAAAAATATTGAGGTAGAGACACATGCAGAACAAATAGTGGAACATATTGAGATTGGATTGGTGATTGATACCATTGATGCAAACATTGAAAAACCAACAAAGACTGAGAAACTGGCTGCAGAGAATACAAAGAAACCTACTAAGTCACCGGTAGTGGATAGTGCAGAGATGCAAACAGAGAAATCGACACTGGATACCACTGAGAAACCATAAGGAAAACCGGCAGAAGGGAGCATAGAGATACAAGTTGACCTTTAGGTACATATAGAGACAGTGCCATCGGCAACTGGTGAGAAACCTAAACCTTTGCTAGTTGAAATGCAGATACAAACTGACCTACTAGAGGTCGAAACAAGCAAAGTGGTTACTCACACCAACAACATGGAGATTGTTAGGGTAGTTGGATAGTCATCTGGTACTTCCATGACTGAATTCAGACCAACAAATGTAACTGAGGTACTTTTGGATTCCATTAAGAAGATTACTGATTGTAATGCACTGGCATATAAGGCTATAGATGATACTATCCCCATTCTTAAATTGATTGCACCCAAGTGTAATGTAGACAATAAAGATTCTTTGAGTCAATTAGACACATTGTCTAAGTATATCACTGGAAATATACTGACTGTGGAACAAATAAATGAAGAGACATTTAAGGAGAAGATGGATAGAGAAAAGGAGAAATTCTTTAAAGAGACAATAAAGAAGTGCATGGGACACATTGACACCCTCTTACCGGCACTGAGTAAAACCATTATGGAGTTTAAGGAACTATACAAAGATACTTGTAAGACTAATCTTTTGACATTGGATATTGATAAGGAGATCAACAAAGTACAAAAGGAAATTGATAACATAGCTAATAATATCATTGGCTCACCTGAACCAATATCAATTATTGAGTAGGAAATTGCTGAATTTGAGGAGAAATTGGAGAAAGAAAAAGAAAGAATAAAAGGAAAGGCAAAAGATCTTAAGTGCAGACTCAGTCCCAAATTGGATATCCTCATCTCTTTAAGGAAAGAGATCTCTGAGGCACTTATTCCAGGACAAAAGACACTGGAAGAGAAAATGCATCACCTCACCAATACAATTCAAAGAACAGAGGCAACATTAAAGGACAACAACAGGTTCAGCCAGAGCCTGAATTTGGTATTAGCAGACCTATTCCAGATTGTAACCAACCGGTTACAAGGTTCTAGCTGAGCACTGCACTCATCGACATTTTGACAACCTTTGTCATTGATGTCAAAGGGGGAGTAGTAGAGAAGAGAAAAATCCAATAACTTAAAGATCATCTACTCAGGGGGAGCACACAATTTTGGTAAGATTTTTAGACTTCAATTTTTGGATACAATTTTGATTTTTTCTCATGAGTGTTGCCATCAATGCCAAAGGGGGAGATTGTTGGCATTACACACTCCAATGAGAATTGTAGGTGATTGAAGGTATTGTCATTGATGGCAACCTTTCAATCTTATGGCACTATTAGGCACTAACACTAACAAACTCTACATTGGCAGATAGTTCACCGGCAGTGGCAATAATGTTTACCGGCACCTCAGTCGACAAGATTTTTATTATTGTATTTTGTATTTAATTGTAATATATTTTTGTAAGCTGACATGGCATAATGTAATAAGACCCATATATAAGTATGAGATCTTGTAGATCATTTTGTGCGACAACATAGAGGATAGATATGATGGATATGCAAAGTGAATATTAAGGCATATTTTGTAGAAGGGTTTATGGTTATTGTATGAGCTTACACCAGTACTGAATCTGGCATTGCAGATGCTGTTTTGTAGCAGTACACTATATTGGATTTTCATAATCCATTTTGAAAGTCAGTGAGACTTCCTTTTGTATTTGAGCAGTGAGCTTTAGGCAGTTGGCCTTCCTGCATGTGCAGGCCCCTCTTGTAAGTAATATCCATTCATTGGCCAGTGAGTGAATATTGTGGGTCACAAATCCCACCGAGGTTTTTCCCACATTGGGTTTCCTCATTAAACATCTTTTGTTATGGTGTGCTTTCTATGTTGTCTTTACTATTCTTATTTACTGCATGAATTCTTGTTTACCATTACATTGTTTTGGAATGCAAAATATTTAATAAGGTTAGAAAATCTTTTAACCGGTTAGATACTATTTCATCCCCCCCTCTCAGTATCTTTGGGAATCCTAACAATTACAACATGTTAGTTTAGTGGTTATGATATTTATATATGGTTATTGTTAAGTATCATCTATCTATTGAAATTAATGCTCCAAAATAAATGTATAGATGTGTCCACATGTGTAGCTTGTTGTCTTTGGCCTGGTGAACAAATCCAATTAGCCATCAATATATATCTTAGTTAGTTTCTATTTTGTTGTCAATTATGTCTAGTGCGTTTTCAAATAAATTAATTTTTTTATAGGAAGATATTTGAGTCTTCAACAACTATAAATATTTAATACTGCTTGATGAATAATTCAACAACTCAATCCTTCTATTGTTAGATTTTTAGTTGTTTCTTTATTTCTGCAGTTTAGTTTTATATTTTGGTATCAGAGCCATTCTATCCTTTGCTATTTGAAGTCACAATCTACTTTTGATTTGCAGCTTTTGTAATTCTCTGTGAAGCATATGAAGTCCTTTATGTCATAAATCTGAGTTATTATAATTTTGATGTTGAGTTGATATGTGAGGACCTTCGATTGTGTATTTTTTTCTCTTAGATATGAAGTTTGGTAATTCTTATAGTGTGGTCTACACTATATGGAAGTTTCTCACCTAGGAACTCCTAATTTTGTGAAATTAGAATCTGCATTTAAAAATTATTGTTGTGGAAATATAGGTTGCATCCAAAAATTACAAATCCTTAAATGATATTTGTTGTATCATATATTAGATATCTTGAGGTCAAAGAAAAGATGCCAAAGGTGAAAAAGAAGCCAGTTGCCAAGTAAAACTTTATTGAAAATAAATTTTTTGTTGAGTAGTGCAGTACAACTATAAGAGCTAAAAGAATGTTAGTAGTTGTAGAGGAACTATCAAATGAAGATAATGTCAATGGCATCATTGAAAATGAAGAAATTGTTTGATTTTAAAGAGGCTAATGTTTTGAAGATAGGAAAAGATGTAGTAGAGGCTAGATAGTTGTCAATAATCTAAGGTACTAAAGGATCAAAGATTTACTATACATCATTAAGATTACAAGACATTCATGTGATGATTAGTGTCCAATAGTTTAAGGGAGATCTAAAAGTCTAGAAGTTCAACATCATACCTTTATGAGGGTGATGAGAAACTTCATTGTCAAATGGTTTCCAATGATGTGGGAACTTGGATGATAGTTGCATGAATATACCAGCAGTTGGGAGCAACTTGGAGAATGTTTTCTAGTCTATGAACTATTTATAAAGAATAGATTCTATATTATGTATTATTTTATTTAATATTGTAAGTCAGTTTATTATTGTAGCTGATGACCCTAACTAATGGCTCAACTATGTCTATGTGTTTTATGTTTTTATTGGTTTTGTCAGGGGTTTAGATACTATTATAAGTATTAAGACTTTATTAATTATGGTTCTACGTTGTTCTCCTAAACTTGACAAAAGTGGGTATGAACTTACACTGATACTTCCTTTTTGATTAAATGGTGAAAGATGATAGGTAACCTTGTTATGTGATTTATTCATATTAATCTTTCATATAGTTAAAAAAATGTTATTTTTGATTGGCAATGGATATGCCTTTGTTTTGTACACGCTAATGTCATGGTGTAGGAATAAATGAAGGAGCAACAACAGTCAAAGCCTCACAATATGGGAGTTCGTGCCAATTAATTGGTTGAAGCCAAAGTCATGGCAAGATGAACATTGAAAGAGTCAAAAACTAATTATTTACAACTCATGTGGAGTAATAATGAGACTTTAATGTTCATGTTTATAGTAGAGTAGATCTAGGGGGAGCAGTTATGCTAGATTTCCTCTATGACATAAACAACTTGATTGTTTCCTTTTCGAAGCATAACTCCCTTCCATTTTCTTATGTTGTAATAAATTGCGTCCTCCTAATGTTTTGGAAGTGGACTTGTTGTTAGTTAGAATCAATTAGGAGTCTTCTTTCTATAAATAAATAAAGTTTAGATACCCTTTCTAAGAGGGTAGTAGAACTTCAGATATTGTAATTCCAGTTTTTAGTTTATTGAAGAACAGTTTTAGCTACATTATGATGTACCAATGCTTTTGGATAAATAAGATGATATTCTAGTTTGCAGTACCTAGTTGAGATTTGGGAAGACTCACTAAGGGGGCCCACTTAGTGAGAATTCCAATCTTTGTGTTTAGTAGTTATTTTTCATGCACTATTTAGTTGTTGTCCTGGCAGTTGAATGTTCCTATAGCCATTGGAAACTTCATCTTGTGACTGTCCTTACAACCAAAGTAGACATAACAGTTTCCTGTTTGCTTGCCATGGATTAGATTGTTCTTATTCATTTGAGTTCAGTTTAGATGATAGTTGTTGTTAAACATTTGAGTTGTTCCTTTCCATGCACTTTACTTTTAGTACCATTTCCTTTCCAGTCATAGATAGCATGGCTACAATTAGTCTCTAGTGCATATACTTTGTTGATCCTTTTCAAGTATACACCCCCAAGTTGACAGAAAAAGAGTCTTCATAATGATGAGGTAGCTACTTAGCATGGATATCCAATCCCTTAGTTATGGTTCTAAGGCCTAGTTACTTAAACCATTAAAGGATACCAACATTTCTGGTGCCATTTATTTATGCTTTTGGCTATTTTAAGAAAATATTGCCTATGTTAGGATCTTGTGTAAATGGTATTTGTAGTCAAGCTTAATTTCATTGCAATTCTGGTTGAGTTGTCATTATGTTAGATGTTATTATATCTCCTTGGTCAGGTGTTGTTGTATAACCCCGTTGATGTGAGCCATTGTGTGTTTTGTTCCAAATGGTCAATCCTGGGTTAGTGATTGTGTGTCCTTCACCCGTGGTTTGTCAGGATTAGTTATGGCTGTCTGTTTTTCCATAGAATCTCGTAGAGAGACCTTTCTTGTTAGTGTCCTATGATAGAGAGTGGCTTTCAAGCGGGGGCCGTGCTCGAAGTGGATGACAGGATAACCCCTCGAAAGTTAGTTAAAAAGTGATAACCTAATAATTCATTAGGGAGTGGGTAGAATAAATATTAATTAAGATAATGTACCTTGTGCATAGGTGAGTGCTAGTACAGGGCTCATAATGTTGCGAGAAGGCCTGGAATGGCAAACTTACCACCTTGTCTTCACGAAAGGATTGGTAGGATCCGCATGAGACTTAGATAGAGCTGGAGGTTCAGGAGAGGTTACCAGGATAAGCCAAGATGGGGGCCGGGACCTATGGAGGCCTACCATTGTAACCACCGTAAGCCATGCGATGACACTCTCTCCTTAGAGTCAGTAGTGTTTGTGAGTTGAGTCAAATGGATGTTTGCAGAGTCATGTAGTTCTTTCGTTCTTGTCTTACTTTTGCTTGCTTGAGGGTTTTATACTATCTCCTAGCACAGTGGGGTGGTTCCATTTCGAGATCACATGGTCGGGTGGTAGTACCAATTCCCATCGGATGTTCTGGATTGTATCTTCAAGTGAGGAAAGGCTTCATCGATGTTTCTTGGTTCGTGGTTCATGTACTAGCTCTTGATCGTGATTATTGTTCAGTTGAGACCTTGTGGTCATTGTTTCAAATTTTTATGTAACCTTGGTATTGTAACTTTGTAATCCGTGGTATTATTGGAAGCCATTTATTTATGGATATTGTAATATTATGTTAGTGGAATGTATATTAATTCAGTTGCTTTGAATCTTATGTATAAATGGTTTATGGATAAATAAATGCTTTGGAATACTTTGGTTCTTTCATTTTGGAATTTAGATGTATGTGTAGTTTTAAACTTAAGCATTTAATTTATCTAATTAAATGGGCAATTGGATTAACCATGGTGTTAATATAATCTACAAATTAATCTTTGTTGGTAACCCTTAGGAAATCATGTGTCAGACTTTCGTTGCGTTATTAAACATGTAATTGTTATAATTTATGCACTTAATCTTTAAAAAAAAAATGTTTCACCCTTTAGTTGCCTAGTTGTGTTGTTTTCCTTTAGGGATCTTGGCGGGGCATTACATTCGGGGCATTACAATGCTTCTGAGATATGTATCAATTTTTTTGAGGCTGTTTTCAGCATCCACCAATCTCTGGTCCTTAACAATGTCATTGTTTTTTATTTCCTCCAGGGCCTTCTCCACTTGCTCAAACCTTGGATTGAAGGCATCCCTAATCTTTTGAGCTCTGGCAATAGTCTCCCAAATCATCAACATGCTCAAACATGGATTTACCTTCACCGATGCTAATAGTCTCCAGAATTTGAATCCTATGACTCAGGTTCTTGTTTTCCTCCACAGATTTCTTGTGACTGTTTATGAGCCAGTCCAGGGTGTCCACAAGCCCCTTCAAACCCTCAATAGAAGGGTTAGAAGGGGGGATTTTTTCACCAACCTTGGCCTAATTAGTTTTGGGGTCTTCACCATCGGTACTCTATTCAGCATCACCACCAACACTCTGGTTGAAACCATCCCCCGTAATCTCCTCCTCAACTTTTTGGTCCGCATTGGAATCCTTGCTCTGCTCTTTGTCCTCTGTCTTTGACTCAGAATTGCTCTGCCTTTTTTTCTTTTTCCTTTTTTGAAAAGAATATTTAGGTTTCTTCTTCTGAGGGGACGGAGAGTCATCCTTTTCAAAGTCCTCAGAGACCTCCTCCGAGGAGGAAGAGTGAATCTAGAAGACCTTCTCTTTGCTTTTTTTCTTGCCCTTGGAAGAGGATGACTTACTGCTCTCCTGTTTTCTTTTCTTACCCAATTCAACCTCAGAGTCCTCCAGGATCTCCTCAGTCTCACTTTTTGAATCACCGACAAAATCCTCACCCACAGAAAATTTAGAGTCTGACCATTCCTACTCAGATTCAAAGACAGAAAGTTGGGGGTGGGCGATTTGATTAGCTTTAATATGATCATAGATTAGAACCATTAGACCTTGGTGCATAGAAATGTCTCCCTTAGGGTTCTCTCTATGGGCTTTGATATTGGCATTCATCAAGAAAATCAGGAAATAGGGCATGTTAACTTTGTCTTCATACCTGAAGTGGTTGAGCAACACGAAATGGTAGCCGTAGACTTTGGTAAATCTGCCATCTAGAGTGATGTAGTGCATGATTGCAAACAAAACCTCTCTCCAAGGCTTAGCAAAGGCCCTGGGAGGGTAGTAGGTCTTGTTAAGCTTAAGCAGACGCTTCTTCTCCTTAGTAGTTTCAGGGTATCGCTCGATGGCCTCCTTGCTAAGCTTTCTATCCCTGTAGAAATTACTTCCCTCCCTCCGGAGACTCGTCACCTAAGCAATGAGGTCTTCATCGATGGTGAGAGTTTGATCTCCCATTTTCAGGGTGCCCTTCCTCCAATTTTTGGTGAAAAACTTAGTGATTTTAGCATCCCTCCCATGGAGTCTTTCCATGTACTTTGTTAGCCTCCCCTTCTGTGAGATACTCCATATTTCCTCCTTTTGTTTCCATTCTTTATAATTACTGGGCTCATAGTGATGCCTGTTACCTCCCATGATTTCACCGCTCAAACCAGAAAATTGAGAGTTGTAGATAGATAATGGAAAGAAATATCTAGATGCAGCCCCAAAAACCCAGAAAGTGTGGGAGAATGTGGCATTCGTCTTATTATTATTGGTACTGACACAATAATAATTAATATTAGCCCTCCAAGTCATGTTATTGATCATTATATAATCCATTTAAAATCTTTTAGGTGCAGTTATATTGATCCATGAAAATGATCGATCTGACATCATTAAGAAGATCCTCTTCACCTTTCTAGGTAATCATGTTGCCATGAGTGACCACCACGTTAGCTGCCCAATCAGCAGGGCCATTTGCTTCTCGATAAATGTGAGAGATAAAACACTTATCAAAGGTTTTAATAAGATCCCTAGCAGCCTTAATAATATTGTTGATAGTCCATGAGGGCTTGGTAATTCCTTTAAGGTAGTTAATAATATTATTAGAGTCCCACTCAATCCAGAGATAATGACAATTCCACCTTTTAGGCAGAAGGATGCCTTGGAGAGAAGCCATAGCTTCCGCCATATGGTTAGTTTGGCAGCATATAGGAACAACAATAATTTCCTTACAAATGCTATTTTCATCTCTGAGAATTGCACCACATCCCACTGGTCTAGGATTGCCTTTAGTAGCACCGTCAAAGTTGATTTTGAACCATCCAGGAGAGGGAGAGTACCACTTAGCTTCAAGTCTCTTAATTTGTTTAGTATCAATCCTAACAGAACTCTTCAAGTTCCAGGAGTTGAGGATGTGAGCTTCCAGGCAATTGATAGGAGTGCAGGGTTCTCCAATGGTCTTGAGGTTCTCCACTATAGCCCTTTGAATTTTCTGAAAAACAACAGCCTGGGGGAGAGAAGTATCCCTGAAGATGCGATTGTTCCTTTCTTTCCAAATCCCCCACAGGATGTGAGGAAGAGAGAGCTGCCACAAAGTTCTCAAAGAGGGATTAGACCAATGGTAGCTCCAAGAATGGAACAAGTCTTGAATAGAGTTAGGGAACACCCATACCATACAAACATTCTTAAGAAAGCTTTCCCAAATAGAGACAGTGAAAGAACAGTGAATAGCCATGTGGTCCATAGACTCTTCCTCCTCATGACACAAAACACACCTATTGGGGAGATTAAAACCTCTAATCTTCAGGTTGTCTAGTGTCAAAATTTCATTTTGGAGAATAGTCCAGTAGAGGATATTGATCTTTGGAATAAGACCCTTGATCCAAGCTTTAGACCAGAAGGGGTTCTTTGAGGGGGCTGGAGTCAACAATCCATACATGGAAGAAATAGTAAGGTTGCCTTTGTGCTTAATTTTCCAAATAAGAATATCTTCTTCATTATTCAGCCAAGTAGAAAACAAGTGTTTCTCGAGATTGATGAGGCCAAGGTGTATACCTTCAATATTTTGCCATTTGTCACCTATCCAGTACCCCTCAACCAAGGAACCAAAAACTCTTTTACAAGGGGCAGCAAAAGGGACCTCATGGATTTCCAGAAAAGGCTTATCAAGCAACCAGGGATCTTCCCAAAATTTGACTTTCCTACCATTACCAACTCTCCATTTAACCCCTTTAGCTATGTTTTCTTTACACTTTGAAGCATGGTTCCAAATGTGAGAGCCATTGATGTTGAAATCAGAGTTGATGAAAGAGAAAAGAGATGAAGACAAGAGAGGATACTTCTCCAAATTTCACAACACTCACTATTAGAGTGGAACAATCTCCATATCTATTTGGACAAAATAGCTTCATTGAGAGTCCTGATTCTCCTCAAACCCAGACCACTCTTGCTTTGCGATCTACAAACCTTGTCCCAAGCCACTAAAGCCGTTCTCTTCTTTTCCTCAACCTTAGACCAAATAATTGTTTTTGGTTTTTTTAATAGCAAGAGATGTTAGCAATCATATATGCACTCAATAAATTTAGGCATTACATCACTAGTTATCAAATCTTTGTTCATACAAATCATACAACTATTAAATATCTCATGAACAAACCTTTAATCATAGGTAAATTAGCAAGATGGTTTTTGTTGATGTAGGAATTTGATATTACCATTATTGATAAAACCAGGGAGGGAAAATGTGGTAGTAGATTTTCTATCTAGGTTGACAACCAAGGAGGATCCACAAGTCACTGATGACTCATTTCTAAATGAATATTTGTTCTCCATTACTATTCATACACCTTGGTATGCTGGTATAGCCAGTTATGTAGCTGCTAACATGATTCCTTCTCATTTTTCACCAAAGGAGAAGAGGTTACTTGTTGAAAAGAGATTTAATTTATCATGAATAGTAGGGTGCTTGTTTTATACTGGACCAAACCATGTGATGAGAAGATGTGTAAGAGAGGATGAGACCTATGACATCCTGCATGCATGCCATGATGAGCCCTGTGGGGGGCATTTTGCAACCAAAAGGACAACCATTAAAATACTGGATACAAGGTACTATTGGCCTAGCCTACCTAAAGATGCAACCAAATACACAAGAAAATGTGATAGATTTCAATGATTGGGAAAACCAACCAAATCAAATAAAATGCCATTACATCCACAAGTGGTAGTCACACCATTTGACAAATGGGGACTTGATTTTATAGGACCCATTGATCCTTCGTGAAATGGCAAGTCTTACATCTTGGTTCGCACTAACTTTGTGACCAAATGGGTAGAAGTCAAATCCATCAAGCATGCAAGGGACAACAAAGTTGCATAATTTCTCTATGAAATTTTTTTCACCCACTATGGAGTTCCAAGGGAGATAGTAATAGATCAAGGAGCTCAGTTTACTTCAACTCTTGTCATAACATTAGTGAACAAGTACAATATCAGGCATAGAAAATGTACACCTTACCATCCCCAAGCTAATGGGTGGTAGAAACCACAAATAGAGAGATTGAGGCTATTCTCACCAAAACAACGGTTATGCATAGAAAGGATTGTGAAGATAAACTACCTGAAGTAGTATGGGAATACATAACATCATGGAAAACCACCATAGGTTTTACCTCTTTTGAAATGTTATATGGCAAAACAGCCATTGATGCCAATTGAGTTTGAGCATAAAACATTGAGAATAACACTTGAACTTGGCATGAATATATCTGCAACATAGAAAGAGAGGGTGATGCAGTTAAATTCTTTGGACAAATTGAGAAAATCAGCTTTACACCAGATATAAGTGGTACAAAATGAAAGGATCAAATGACATGAAAAATACATTAGAGAGAAGCAGTTTCAAATAGGAGATTGGGCACTCCTTTATGATTCCAGATACAAGGATAACATGGGAAAATTGCAGACAAGGTGGTTAAGCCCATTAGAAATTGCAGAAGTTTTTCCCAACAAGGCTATGCAACTTACAACTATTGACCCTGTGCAGTTCAAGCTATTGGTCAATGGTCATCGCTTGACACTTTACCATAGATCAACTTCTAAACAGGAGTTCCTACAACAATTTAATGCTACTCGCAGTTTTGAAACTCTTGTAGCCGAAGAAGGAGGGCTTAATGTCCCACCTTCTACCTAGTCAAATATTTACATGCATTCATAATAAATACTTCCAATATTTACATGCGTTCACGTCACTTGTCTTCCACATCGCCTCACCATCATTCTACATCACTTTTCAGCCAATTTACTTGTTCAAAATGATACCCACTTTAGTAATGTGCAAACACCATGCATTAATGACAACCTCTGGGTACGTACTTGACAATGTTTATATATTCATTATATTAGACGTATTTATTTTATTACTTCTTTATTAATATGCATAATTCACATAACATATCCCTTTCGAATTTCCTGCACTTTTACAATAGACATGTGTGGACACCTGTCACAATTTAGGTTGGGGGGAGGGTACACATGTGTCATCCATGTCACTACTTTTTGTTTGAGTTATATGCCAACATGTCACTTTTTTATTTTAAAAAATCTTTGGAACCTAAGATGAAGTGATAGTTTACATGTATTGTGTGACCTTTCTTTAATTTTGAACTTGCTCATTTTGAGCTTAGTTGTATTGACATCGCCGCCATTTCAATTTATGATGCCTTTATTTGGTACATCGTTTAATGAGCCTTATTGTCATAATAATACTAAAAGATAGGAATTTGAAGGGTTATTGTCTTGGCAGAGGGGCAAAATTTTGTAATAAGTTGCAAGAGGTGCATTTGGGGTATTTTTCATAAAATTTGAAGGTAAAACAATGGGAGGATCACTTATCTGGAATGAGCCTACTAAATACTATAATTCTTCAAGATCCTCTTTATGAGCCAGAGTTTAGACGGTGTCAGTGGTTGGATTATTTCCTAAAGATAAATAGTTTTAATAATGACATTGCTTTGGAGTTTTCTCAGACTTTCTCGAATGGAGAAGCAATGGTGAAAGGGTTAAAGGTAATTTCTATAGAGGAGCAGATAGCTGAAGTTTTAGGGTTGCCCATGGATGGTAAAAAATACCCCGAAGCCAAGGATGTCAGGTCTACTAGGGCTGAATTCACTAAGCCTTGTGATCCTCCACTCATTATGGACAAGCATGGGACTAGATGGCTCCCTTTATCAAACAAATGGAGGCAAATGATGAGCCCACATAATGGGTCAATTCTGTCTATGTATTTTATGTTTTTACTGGTTCTGTCAGGGGTTTAGCTATGTTATAAGTCTTAATACTTTGTTAATGATGGCTCTATGTTGTTCTCCTGAACTTGATAAAAGTGGGCATGAACTTATCCTCATAATTCCTTTTTGATTAAATGGTGAAAGATGATAGGTGACCTTGTTATGTGATTTATTCATATTAATCTTGCATGTAGTTAAATAAATGTTATTCTGATGTGCAATGAATATGTCTCTATTTTGTACACACTAATATCATGATGCAAGAATAAATGAAGGAGTAATAATGGTCAAAGCCTCACAATGTGGGAGTTCATGCCAATTAACTAGTTAAAGACAAAGTCATGCCAAGATGAACATCGAAAGAGTCAACAACTTATTATTTCAAACTTGTGTGGAGATAATGAGACTTTAATGTTCATGTTTGTAGTAGAATAGATCTAGGGGGAGCAGTTGTGCTAGATTTCCTTTGTGGTAGAAACACCTTGACTGTTTCCTTTTCAGAGCATAACTCCCTTCCCTTTTCTTATGTTGTAATAAATTGCATCCTCCTAATGTTTTGGGAGTGGACTTGTTGTTAGTTAAAATTAGTGAGGAGTCTTCTTGCTATAAATAAATAAAGTTCAGATACCCTTTCTAAGAGGTTAGTTGAACTTTAGATATTGTAATTCCAATTTTTAGTTTATTGAAGGACAATTTTAGCTAAATTATGATGTAACAACATTTTTTGGATAAATAAGATGATATTCTAGTTTGCAATACCTAGTTGAGCTTTGGGATGACTCACTAAGGGGCCCACTTAGTGAGAATTCTAATCTTTGTGTTTAGTAGTTATTTTTCATGTAGTATTTAGTTGTTGTCCTAGTGGTTGACTGTTCCTGTAGCCACTAGAAACTCCATCTTGTGACTGTTCCTATAGCCAAAGCAAATAGAGTAGTTTCCCATTTGCTTTCCATGGATTAGATTGTTGTTACTCATTTGAGTTTAGTTTAGAAGATAGTTGTTGTTAAGCATAAATAAGTTGTTCCTTTCCATGCACTTTACTTTCAGTACCATTTCCTTTTCAGTCATAGAAAGCATGACTACAATTGGTCTCTAGTGCATGTACTTTGTTGACCCATTTCAAGTATACGCCCTTGGGTTAATAGAAAATGAGCCTTCATAATGATGAGGTAACTACTTAGCATGGATATCCAATCCCTAAGTTATGGTTCTAGGGCCTAGTTACTAAAACCATTAAAGGAGACCAACAATAGCATTAAGAGGGGGTGTTGGAATTAATGCTCCAAAATAAATAGTTGTCAATATCTCTTAGTTAGTTTCTAGTTTGTTGTCAATATATCTAGTGTATTGTCAAATAAATTGACTATTTTATAGGAAGATATTTGAGTCTTCAACAACTATAAATATGTAATACTAATTGATGAATAAACCAACAACTCAGTCCTTCTATTGTTATGTTTTCAGTTGTTTCTTTATTTTTGTAGTCTAGTTTTTTATTTTTGTCTCAATAGTATGATATTAGGGTAGGTTGTCTTAGAGGGATATCTCATGTTATTGTTTAGTTTATTTGTTTAACTAGATTTTTTTTTTGAGTGGTAGTCTCATCAATTTTTTATTCTTTTAAATTAAGCCATATGGTAGATATGTGTATTTAATTGTGTCAATGAGGATAATTTTGGAGGTAAATTTTAGGACATTGAAAAGAGAATGGAAGGAAATATGTGCAGCCATATGACACATTTTTCATGAGATTACATATGTACTCATATTAGCATGTTTTTTGAGAATTTAAAAATTTGACAACCAATTTGTTTGTCTTCGATTAGAAGTCTAAATTTTTATTTACCTACTACAATAAGTGAGGGAAAGGCCTAAATTTGACAACTAACTTTGTTTCTCAAGCATTATTTTTGTGATAGTTGTCAAAGTTAGGATTTGAGTGAGGGTACTCTGAAATATGCACAAGTTGATCTAGTTGTTAAATAGAATGATAGACATGTTATTTTCTAAATTTTAATTTTATTAACAATTTAAGGTTAAAATTTTTCAAAATGCCTAACTAAAAACAACGTTCATCCAATGGAAAAATCAAACTAATTTTTTAATTTTTCTATGAATAGGGCATTTAAACTTTTCAAATACATATTTGAAATGAGTTTATAAACATAGTTCTATTGAGTTTCATGTTAGTTTGAAAAGAGGTTTAACCTTTCTATTTTCTTTTTACCTAATAGATTTTTAATATGTTTGTCTCACCTCATAAGACTTTACATGTCTTCACACTCAATTTCAAGTGTTTCCACATGTGTGACAACTTTTAGAGGGTTATTCAATTGTCTACTCCTACGTTACTTTTTTCTCGTTTCCTATATATACAAGGAGCTCATTGTAATATGTTATTCATTTTAACATTAGAAATTTTTGGCTTTTTCATTATGCAAGTTTATTTGTGGAATTATTTGAGTTTTATATTCATCATATTGCTGCTACAATATGATATTAGAGCCTTGAATAATGAATCCCTTCCCAATTTATTTTGAATCTATAGCTCTATTAGTGGTGCATCATGGAGCCAAACAAACATCATCATTGAGTCTAGAAGATATGAAAAACAAGATAAAATTCATTAACATTTCGTCAATTTCATACACAAAATTATATTTTTGAAGATGCTTGTACCTATAATTCATATATTTTATTTAATCAATCCATTGTTTTCTAGGAATTTTTTTATGTTATTGTTTTTTATGTGACTAAGGTGTTTTTTTGTTGGACACAAGAATCCTTATTCATCACCTTTTTAGTATCCTAATACTTATTTAGTCTTTGAGTAGAAGCTACCAAAGTGAACCTACACACTTTACCTTCTTTAGAATTTTCATGATAAGACCATCCATCATAAATAGTTGGTGATGGGGATTGGTGTGGCCATAGGCATTGAATATTTGCTTGTCTCAATGAATGTAGATGGTATGCTTCTCCATGGTCCAAAGTACATACAACCACAATAGAATTTTTTCCTTCTTTATATACATAATAGCTTTATGAAGTACAAAGTTGTCAACATTTGTGTTCCCTTGCTTTCGATTGTCCATGTTCCTCATTACAAATTGTTTAAATTATATTATAAATGTCATACTTTTTTATTATCCACTTTGGCTCACTTGCTTGACTTGATGTTGTAGCTTTCTATTGAGGCTAGATACATAGTCTTTTGATTATTACATATTTGAGGAGTCATAGCCTTGGGATAAAACCTTGGTACTACGATTTTGACATACTTACATTTTTTCATTTTTAATATGGGTACATTTCCCCATTTGATAGCATGCCCTTGAGCATGGTGGCCTTGCATGTCCTCCAACACATTTTACTAGGGGAATTAAAAGTTGACCATGCACATTGTAATTAAGTCCTCTTTACTAGCTTCTACTATATAATTTTTTTAAATTGTTGTGGCTAGCTTCAAGCAACACTACCTTACTTTGTTGTTTTCACATTTTCAACCACTAGTGACACCACCCTACAACCACCTATTGTCTTTTTGCAAGGTGTGTGCCCTTGGTTTCCTTTGTTGTGCAGTGCAACTCTTGGGTTTGTGACATGGATTAACCACCTCTTATAAATTCTATTAATATAGTGGTTGTATTGGGCATTAATAGGTTGATCTTTTGGTGCAACAACAATCACACTTGTAACAAGTGGTATTAGAGCTTGGTCACAGGTTCAAACCCCTCGCTTGCGCTTGGGGGGATTGTTGCAAGGTGTGTGCCCTTGGTCTCCTTGTGGTGTGCAGTGCAGTGCTCGGGTTTGTGACATGGCTTAATCGCCTCTTGTGGATTCTATAAGTCTAGTGGTTGTATCGGGCATTAACTAGTCAATCTTTTGCTGCAATGGCAACTGCACTTGTAACATGGCCACCAAGAAAATAAAAAACCCTTTCTAAGTGCTTGCTAAGGTTTTCTTAATTTTTGCACAACTTACTCCCTAGGAAGAACTTTTTCAAGCTTGAATAGTCAACGAAAAGTTGGTTCTATCCACTATGTTATGGAAAAATTATTTTTGCCTTCTAAAGTCAATTTTTGTATTATTTTCAATGGGGCATTTAAATTTCACCTCTATAAAATGAAATTTTGTAATTTATTTTAAGCATTTCAAATCAAAGAATTTAATTGTGCATGTTATTTTTAGCCTTGATAGGCATATGTATCTAAAAGATATAAACATTATCGTGTTATAAATGGTTGATTTAGGATTCAAGGAAATAAAGAATTATAAAAAATTTCCTCTTTTTTTTGGAGAGGGGAGCTATTTTATTGCACTAATCAAATTTGTGGGTTTGTAAGGCATAATTTCGAGTACTTATTTGTATTTTTATATTATGGATGGTAAGATTGATCTCCTAAAAAACTACATAACTATCATACCTAGAAGTTCAAAGTAAAACAAATTCTTCAATCTAAAGAATTTTCTTAAATGTTAACTAAATAACAAATGTAATTTACAGGGAAATATGAAAATTTTATATATTGGAACAAACTAGATGAAGCAATGAAAATCATTGGCTTGCATGTGTTTGATAACCTTCAATTCCATCTTGCAATTTGTACTTCACCTAAATAAATATGAGATAAATTGAATGATCTATTTGGTATAGATAGCAAATTTTGTGCTCTTCAATTATAGGTTGAATGTGTGTCCTTGTCTCCTAATGTCTTTCCTTTTATTGAAGATATCCTAATTACTTTCAAATCTTTAATCTCTTTTCTTCAAGATTTTGGAAAAGAAGAAATAAAATAATGTGTTCTTGATTTTATCTAAGTTAAAAGGCCCATATTAGATATTAATCCATAATGGAAGCTCTTGGTGCTGAATTTAAGATGTCAATGTTTGAGTAGTTTTATGATAGACTTGCAAGAGAATAATCTAAGCTACTCTCCATGGATACAAACAACTCCTCTTAAATTCAAGCATTCATGGCACAAAAATAAAATGATAAAGGAAAGAAGTATTGAAAATTTATGGTAGAATAAACTACATCAAGTGAGAATCAATCTATAGAGAAGAAAAAACTAATACACAAGCCACTTATTTTAAGTCAAGTAAGAGTCTCTCCAAGAAAAAGGAGAAAAATAGAGGATATTTTATTATTATGGAATACTAATTCATAACAAGAATTTTATCATCAAAGGATCACGACCTTGAAAGAGATCATGAAGAAACATAATATTAATGTTCATAACCTAGCTAAGTTTGAGGATTTAGAACTAAAGGTTTGGATTCATTCATAGAGGGTTGGATATTTGAATTAGGAGCCTCTCATACATGATAAAATCATGTGATCTAATTAAGTCTTATTGTGGTAGTTCTACATCTCATAGTATAGTGGATAACTCTTCACAAATTTTAATATTAGGGTCATGTTATAAAGTTGATAGATGATTGCATTGAGGATGTATTCTATGTTCTCAAGATTTCTACCAATCTTCTCCCCATATACTATATTTTCCATACTAGAGATGGGAATATAGCGTACTTATTCCCACATGACAAGGTTATTTGCGAACTACAACATGCTAAGAAAATCATCATTTTAGGTTGAGTTTGTCATGGGTTTAGATTTCACAAGTTTCATAGTTTTGAATCACCTTGTGGATCATCAAACATTACCCATGTAAATTTTTTTAGCATTGTTGGTTAACAGATTTGTCACCTAACTCTATATTCTCACACCCACAGAGATGACAAATGTAACCACAGTTGAACCAGTCTAACAAATTATTAACTGACTGATTCTTTGCTTATTTTGCTACTTTCTAATGATTTTCAATGAATAAACAAACAACTCATATGTTTTTAACCCAAAAGCAAATAAGGAAAGAGATTTTGACTAGAAAGATTTGTAAAGGCATTCACAATACTAACTAATATTTTTAGGATTTTTTAGATTTTAAAATCAAGCCACTATGAAACACCATTCACAGATAATATTCTACAACAACTGAGATTTCAAATTATCCACCACTTCAATATAAATTCATCAACTGATATCCATTTCAAAGAATAAAAAAGCATCCACACACCATAATTCAAAGATTACAAATATATGAAAACCACCAGTTGTTCATCAATATTAAAATAGTAGATAATCACATGCATTAAGTTTTGAAAAATGAGAAAAACAAAGTTTTCCCAAAAGATCCTCTGAAATTAACTAATCTACCTATTTATAGCTAGAACTCTCCTATATTTTTCGTTTCCAAGAAACAATTACTAAAGCTAACGGTCTTGATCATGACCATTTCAAAAAAAAAATCCTAAAGAGAAACAACAAAATATAAACAACCTCACTATGGGTAAGGCTACAATACCTTCAGGCTCCATCGTCACATACCGGGTTCAGCTCCACAATTCTTCTGTCAATCTCATCTGCATTTTCTTCTTCTTTGACTAGTGCCAGCAAGATATCTTTGAATTCTTCCCAATCAAAAATAGTAGCTCGAAAAAGTCAGACATGATCAAAAGATTGTGCCACTGCACTAGGTTGGCATTGGGTTGCATTATGGGACCTCTTCCAACTGGGAGTACCATTTTGCCAAAGTTAATTATTTAGGTTTATTCCCGCCTCTAGCTTGTCTCACAGATGTTGTTCATGATTCTCAGCTTGTTCTACAAGCTTATCTAATAGGACATCATTCTTCCAATATTCATTGAAATCAGTTTGTGCTCTCCATGCAAAAGACCATAATTGTCAAACTATATCATCCTTCTCTATCTTTGGCCAATTCAAATCTGGATTATGGAAAGGAAATTCATCATCATGAGGCAAGACCATTTTGATACATGTAAATATGATGAAAATTTTCTCCTTTGGCTACCTTTAATGTTTTCTGCAAGAATGACATTATCAAAGGAAGTAACGCATGTTGCCACCCTTTTTTTGTATTTGGGTTGCTAATGACCATTAATGATGGTACTTCACAAATATCACCTTGATTTGTTTCCTAAAAAATAATGCATGATGTGGCAAACGATGAGGTGGGGGGAGGGACGACAAGAAGCCATTATTCCTATCACTCTTACAGTCCCATTCAATTCCGTAGGCGCCCAAGAAAATGCTATCTTTACCATTCCTCGTGATACCATCCAAGGTACCAAAATCACTTGACATAATTAGAACAAACAATTTCCTTAAAATCCTCAAGAAATCTGGGTATTCACCATGACATGAGGAGTGTCAGAGATTTGGGAGATTGGGCAAATTCATAACCATCAAACTCCTTTCGAAAGTATCTGCAAGCCCGACCTCCTAAAGGTGGTGGCATTAAGCAAACTTCCCTAAGCTAGTCGGCCAATCAGGCAGTTCTAAAAGTTAAGAACTCTGTGACAGAAGTTAATAAATTAAGGAAGGTCACGACAAGGGGGAATGAAAGAAATAACCTAGGGGGCTTTCAAAGTTAATTTTTTTTATATAGGTAACATATAGGCTGTGAATGGGGACAAGGACAACAAGGATGTAGAGAATCCCAGAACTTGGACCAGTGCATGCAATATGGGCAACAGAGTTGGGCATAACAGAAGGAAAGGGCACTAATCAGTAGAAGGGTGGAGGGGTGACTGAGAAAAAAACAAGGCAAGGCCGATGAGCCAAAAACTGAAAGAAAAACAAACTACGACTACAACAAACCAAAAAGGGCCTAAATATGTACATGGTCATAAGGGCCTTATGATGAAGTAGGATATTATTGCTCAAGAAAATCCATTATAGGTTGGGAGAAATATATACCAGTGTGGAAAAGATGATTTGGAAAGCATGACATTACATTAGATGAGGTAGGTTGAATGATAATTCCCGAGCCAGGTTTCCAATTACGGCTACACAAAATTCAAAGGATGTATTCATGCCCAAACAACCATTTCTCATGATAAGCTTTTGGAACTAGACCTAATAGTCCTAAAAATGATTGTACAAAGAATCTTCATGCCTTAGTCAAAATATTGGTCATTATAGATTAAGTTTGCCCTCTTTTCAGGGTTAAGGGTTAAGGGTTTGTGCATTTTGTTTAAGTCTTTTATTTAAAAACCCTAAGCTTGTCTTATTCCTTCATTACCTTTTTCCACTTAAGCCAAGGGTCTATTACCGTTGGCAGGGCCATTTGTTTTTCCTAGGCATTAAGTTGTTTTCAGCTGACCCCTTTGTATTTTCCTAAGATTGCACGTGAAGTTATCCTAGACGGGTCCCATTTAATATTTTTCTGTCAATGCCTAAATTTAACTAAGTCTAAGGTTTTATAATTTTTACTGATGACTTTAAGGTAAACCGCGAGCAGATCTGACAGTTTGCGCAACCCTGTGGTTGAAAGTGTAAGGAGATTATGGACTGTAACATCGGGAGATGATGCCACGTGTCCTTGACGGAGATGGTTAAGTCGGTAGTTTGATTTTTCAAACCTTCTATGTTACTGGTTCCCAATGGGTGAAGACCAGACTACTAATGGTCCCATTAATTCACATGTGTTTGAATGGATGACGATGTTATAATATAGGCGAAAAGGTACTCGATGTTTAAATTACAAAGTTTGGTGGGTACTGTGGTCACAAGGTAAAGTGCAAATAGATCCAATGATCCTCATAACCCTGTGAAGGAAGATGCAACAAGGTTATGGACCATGGCATCATGAGATGATGCCATGTGTCTCGGGCTGACGAAGAGGACCGATGGTGGGGTCGATAACAGTGTTAGGCTAAAAGATGACATGGCGTTGCTATGCCACATATTTGGATAGCTCCACACGCCATGATGGAAGGTCAATATTAGATGACCATTGGTGTTCGTTTGATTAGCCAAGATGGGTAAGATCTATGACAAAACTACAAACTGAATTTAAAAAGGTAATTAAAGGCATTATTTGTCACCCGTCCAGGAAAGTTAGAACAGATAGAGTGCAGGCTTGTCAACAATGGAGTGGATAGCGACAAGTCGAGACACTTGGATGTCGACTCTTGAGGGACTAGTTTGAAGTTTTCTACTAAGTCAAGGTTGATTAGAAAAGAAAGGATGATAGGTTTAGAGGCATAAGGGGATTTGGATAACTTTTGAGTTAGAGATGGGAGATCAGGGACTTCTCTGTAAAATCAATGGTCGCTTGTTATTAGGGATTCTAAAAAAGAATTTGTACAATCAAGGGAGAATAAGATCAGAACATAATTGTTCACATAAGATGAGCCTTAGCAGGAGGTAGTGGATTTGACAGGCATGACTTCTAGAGTTCGTAGCTGGTGGGGTTAGTTGAAAGCACCAAAATGATGATTTTTCACATAAATGAGCACCATTAAGTGAAGTGATTTTTTATTATAAATACAATGGGGTGGTGTTTCAATTGGTAGAAGAGAAAATAAACCTCTTCATTTTCTAAGAGTAGTTTTTCATCAACGAAGAAGATGATGTTTGAGCAATATTGTGCATGGAGTTGTTGTGTGATTTGTGATACCGTATGGGTTTTTTTTCTCCTGTGTGAGTTTACTTATTGTCAAAGGGGTTATGAAAGTGTGAAGCATTTCTAGAGGGGGAGTGAAATCCTTTTCTTATCAAAAAAGGCCACACATGATACATCCTCTGCTTCTACTCTACCATTGGCTGGCAGGGGGTTTGAGGAAGGAGCCCATAGAGGAATGAAAGAAGGATTTGTTTGAGTGGGGAGCGATAGCTAGTCATCTTTGAGACAACATGGAAGTTGTGAACCCTTCCCAACATATTATGTTTCCCTGTAAGCTCCTCCTTCCACTTTTTTTGATCCTGGGCATAAAGGCTAGAGGTTTTCCTCTAGTTTGGAGGCAAATTTAATTCTTGTCGGGATCCAGCTTCCCTTCCCAGAAGGGAAACACTCTGTAGGGAAGAATGTAGCATCTCACACTCAATCCGAAGGTATCAAGGTGATAATGGCACATCTCAAGAACTTTTGTTTCTACCAATGTTTAGTTACAAATTGTGATTTTGTTTTATCACAGGTGCCAGCGTATGGATAGTTTTTGGAAGTTATAAAGAATATTTTTGTAACAGAATTGCATATGGCCTTTTAGGTCTAATATCTAAGATAAAATCTTTTGATGACGAGTGTCTCTCTTGGCCCGTAGCTTGTTTTCTCCCTTGTTTCTATAAAAGGGATTTCAAGGCCTTGAGTTGAGGTCGAAAATTTTGTTTCCTTTAGCAGGTTTTAGATGCAACTATGCAAAGTGTAGAGTCTTTTATAGAGCAAAATAGAATGAGTCTTGTGTCATGTTTTATGCGGGTTTTGAAGGAATGAATTGTATATTATCTTATGGTAGACATAGCGTTTCAATAAATAAAGTCGAATTCAAGCTTATTTCTCTCCCATGTATGATTTTACTATCTTTTGAACGAAATAAATCAAGAGTTTATTTCCTTCATTACATTGTTATGATGTATGTGGTTTGTGTTTATGCTTTGATCCAAGGGGTCGATTAAATGCTTGAACAAAATTACAGAGTGGTAGGGCTTGTGTAGGGATTTTGATAAGTAGTTTTGGGCTGAGGTCATAGTTGAGATGTATTGTAAGGCAATATTATCTTAGATCAAAATGCTATTAGATTATTTCTGTTGTAATTCACCTTATATTTCATGAATTTGACTCCCCAATGGATAAGACACTGGTCATTAGCTTGTCTGAGTCTTTACAGTTAATTTTTCGCTTTGTTCATCTATCCTTTCTATAAATTAATTGATTATCAGAATATTTTTCATTTTATGTCTGTTATTGTGTGTTTTTACCCGTCTCATGCTCTAATTAGGTTGAGGATAAATTGAGGATTTTCCATCCTTGAGCATTCTCCTTGTTGTTTGAGCTCGTATATGAGATCATCTGCCTTGTTTTAGTGAATTTTTGAGTGTGGTGCAGAGATCATAGAATTCACTAAGGGATCACCCTCCCGGGTTGTGCAGAGCCCAAAGTGTTGGCACTATTGATATGTGTGGCATTGATGTTTTTTCATTGATGTCAACGCTTGCTATTACCAACAGATAGATTTACACTAGCTGATATGGATGGTTACTGACAGATGGGTTACTGGTATAAGATCTAGTGTTACTGACAGAAGAGATTATCTAGTTGGCACTTTCGACATGTTTGGATCAGTAAAGTATATTGGATTTCATGTGTTATATGCTCCATAAACATGTTTTAGTCAGGTGGTATTGGCTTGATAATTGGATGTTATCATACATACTGGTAAACTGTTATCGACACTGGTTTTAAGGCTTTACTAGCAGAGCTTTCATTGAGGAATCATGATAGGATGCACAATTGGTGTTGGTGCAACTTCTTCGATAATTTTAGGATGTTGAATATGTTTGTTGATCATGCTTCAATTGCTTGAAGACATTGGTTTGGCATGGTGGACCTAGAATAGGGATGGTACCTATCTAGGTTATGGATTGATATCATGCTAGCGTGTACTCTACACGTTACCTGGATGATTCAAGATGTTTTATGGGTTTGCTATTATTTTTTTGTTCTTAAGCCAACATGGCATATCATTGTAATAAGGAATTATGTAATGCTATTAATGTAATCTCTTTAGGTGGTTGACCTAATTGGTTTAGGCCTTAGGGTTTCTATAAATAAGAGATAGAAACTCTTTGTAAAGTATCATGGTCAAGGAATGTAATGCATGAATATTGTAATATCATTCAGGCAAAGGAGTTGATCGATCATTGGTGATCGGATTGGTTTCAGAAGAGGATTTAGTCCTCCAACATTGAGCTTAACTAGGGCTATAATCAGGCATAGCAGATGTTATTTCCAACAATTCACTCTATTGGATTTTTGTCCATTTATCTTGAGAAGGTTGTAGCCTCTCTGTAGTCAGTGAGTCTCTTTTTGTAATGAGCAATACACTCTAGGCAGTGTGCCTTCCTATAAGTGCAGGCCCCTCATTGTAACACATACTTTCTGCAAAAGTATCATCTAACTATGGGTAGGCTTCCCACCGTTGTTTTTCCCTTTCAGAGTTTTCCATGTACAAATCATGGTGATATGTGGTATGATTGCTTTGCATTGATTATCTAGTTAATTGTTAAGTTGTATTGTTTACTGGTATCTGTTCCTACCAACATCTGTCTGTACCGGTACTTGATTAGTTTAAGGTTGTATTGTGGAATAAAAGTTATAATCTATTAACAACTGATTCACACCCCCCCCCTCTCTCAGTTGTTCACCGGTTATCCTAACAATTGGTATAAAAGCTTTGGTTCTCTTTTGCAGAAGCTTAACCACTTGAGGTAGATCCTATGGCAGCTAACACTTCTAATCCGCCGACAACTATTTTCAGAAGAGAAATCCCTAAGCTTGATGGAAAAAAATATGGGATATGGAAAATTCAAATGGATACTCATCTTAGATGTCTTGGTCAAGATATGTGGGAGATCACTGAGAAAGGATACACACCTTATGATCCGACATTCGACAATCCTGTTCCTGCAGACCTGGACAAGAATATTGAAAATGATTGCAGAGCTAGAGAAGCCCTCTTGTGTGCACAAACTGATCAACAGATCATGGGATTGACTGACAAATCATCGGCTAAGGTTATATGGGACAAATTGCAAACTCTGAATGAAGGTGACCCTACTGTCAAAATTGCTAAACTTGATGGTTACCGGGTAAAGTATGAAAACTTGAAAATGGAAGAAAATGAAAGAATTGTTGTGTTTATGGAAAGAGTAAATGAGATTGTTATGAGAATTCAATGTTGTGGAGGATTTCTAAGTGAAGATGAAATAGTTTCCAAAGTCTTGAGAGCCCTTCCATCAGCTTACAAGATGAAGGCAACTGCAATTAATGAGTTAAGAACAATGGAAAACACTTCAGTCAACAGAGACATTCTGATTGGGAAATTATTTGTTTTTGAGATTGAAGAATTTGGATCTTCTGGAGTTGTAAAGTTTGAACCTACTTTTCATGCATCATCATCAACATCTACCGACAAAAGTGATTGGAGAGCCCTATATGCAAAAGAATTGGAAGACATGAGGAAAGAAAATGAAGAGCTTGAGAAACTTGAAGCCTTATTTACTAGAAGAGTACCTAAAGGTCCAACTAGAGTTAAGTATGAAGGAAAAGTACCTTTTAAATGTTTTGCATGTAATAAGAGCGGTCATTTTGCATCTAGATGTCCTGAAAGGAATGCAAGGTTTGAGGAAAGAGTTAAGAAAAATTTTAAGCCTAACCCAAATAGATATAGATTCAAGAAAAATAAACATTGCTACATAGTAGTTGAGGAAGGAGTAACTGATGACTCTAGAGATGAACCGACAAAAGACTTAGCTAGTGGATTTGGAAATGGAAAGGAATGGGTGTTCTATGCTTTAAAGGAAGATGAACCAGAACGGGCTATCACAAATGAAGAGAAGGCCCTGGCAGCAAAAGTTGAAGATAAGGATGAATGGGTAATTGATAGTGGATACTCACATCATATGACTGTAGATAAAAGGAAATTTTTGTCCCTGCAAGAATACAATGGTGGTCAAGTCAAATTTAGAGATGACAAGGCATGTATGATCAAAGGTAGAGGTATTATTTCTTTGGATGGAAAGCATAACAATGATAATGTCTATTATGTAGAAGGTTTAAGGCATAATCTTTTGAGTGTTGGTCAATTAGTTGATAAGGGTTTTCAACTTCCATTTAAAGATAGAAAATGCAAAATCATTAACAAGACTGGTTTGAAGATTGCAACTGGTATTCAAACAAGAAGTAACATCTTTCACTTGAACACTGGTAATAAGACATGTTTGATTGCTCATATTGATGAGAGTTGGCTATGGCATAAGAGGTTGTGTCATGTTAATTTTGATTGTATTGTTAAGATCAGTTCAACTAAGACAGTCAGAGATATACCTAAGATTATGAAGCCTCATAATCTGGTATGTAAGGAATGTCAATTGGGTAAGAAAGTTAGAAGTTCTTTTAAAAGCATACATGATAAATCTAATGATGTACTTGATTTAATTCACACTGACTTATGTGATCCAACAAGGACTAGAAGCTTTCAAGGTGATAGGTATTTCATGCTGATTATTGATGACTATAATAGAATGATGTGGGTGACTTTTCTGAGGGAGAAGTCTGAAGCTTTTGAGAAATTCAAGATCTTTAAAGCGAAGGTTGAAACAGAAACTGGATTGAAAATCAAATGTGTAAGATCAGATCATGGCGGTGAGTTCACTTCTCATGAATTTAACAATTATTGTGAGACATGGAATCAGGAGACAATTATCTACACCTAGGACTCCTCAGCAAAATGGAGTAGTTAACGAAACCATTTTGGATGCAACTAGATCTATGATGATGGAAGCTAAATTGCCTCATATCTAGTGGAGAGAAGCAGTGAGTACAACAGTCTACACATTCAACAGAGTTCACATTAAAGGTGAAACCGATAAGACCCCTTATGAACTATGATTTGGACATACACCTATTGTTAAGTATTTCAAAATTTTCTGAAGTAAATGCTATATCAAAAGAGATGATTCAATTGGAAAGTTTGATCCAAGATGTGATGAAGGGATATTTCTTGGTTATTCAATTCAGAGCAAAGTATATAGATGTTATAACAAAAGATTGCAGAAAATTGTGGAAAGTGCTAATGTGAAATTGGATGAACAATATAGAAATAATTCTATATCATATGATAGGGAACCGATAGTGGAAATGATCATAACTGAACCAACAATGCCTCAACTGGTATAGGAAGCTGAAACAGTTACACCAACACAATCAAAAAATTCAACTATAACTGATGATCAGAGTGGTGAACCTGAAGTTCAAAAGACTCCAAGGTATGTAAGATTAAATCATTCTAAAGATCGAATTATTGGAGATAGGAACAAGGGAGTAATGACAAGAAGAAAACTGGCAAATGAAGAGGTATTTCTTATTTCTCAAGTTGAATTGGCAACTGTTATTGAAGCTTGTAAGGATAAACATTGGTTAAAGGCTATGGAAGATGAATTAGATCAAATAGAGAAGAATGAAACTTGGTCTTTAGTTTCTCGGCCTAAAAATAAGAATGTTATTGGAACTAAATGGGTTTTTAGAAATAAAATAAATGAGGATGGTCAAGTTATAAGGAACAAGGCTATATTGGTTTGTAAAGGATATTCTCAAATGGAAGGAATTGATTATGGTGAGACATTTGCACCTATAGCTAGAATTGAAGTTGTTAGACTATTTCTTGCCTATGAAGCTTATAAGAACTATAAGGTTTATCAAATGGATGTTAAATGTGCATTTTTGAATGGTGATCTTGAGGAAGAAGTTTACATTGAGAAACCTAGTGGATTTACACTGACAGATGACAAAGACATG
Organism: Cryptomeria japonica; assembly: GCF_030272615.1. Taxonomy (NCBI): domain Eukaryota; kingdom Viridiplantae; phylum Streptophyta; class Pinopsida; order Cupressales; family Cupressaceae; genus Cryptomeria; species Cryptomeria japonica. The sequence goes on from NC_081410.1 coordinate 157,357,614, forward strand.
GTTTGCAGATTGAAGAAAGCTTTATATGGTTTGAAACAGGCTCCTAGAGCTTGGTATGCAAGGTTGGATAAATATCTTTTGAATCTTGGTTTTACTAAAGGTAGTGTTGATAGTAATCTATATTATAAGATCACTGATAATGATATTTTGATTATTGAAGTCTTTGTTGATGATATCATTTTTGGAGGAGAAGATAAACTGTGCATGGAATTTGCTAACAACATGAAAAATGAATTTGAAATGTCCATGATTGGTGAGATGAAATTTTTCTTAGGTTTGTAGATTACTCAAATTGACAAAGGCATTTTTATCTATCAAACTAAGTATTTGAGGGAATTGTTGAAAAAGTTTGGTATGGATAATTCCAAATCGGTAAGTACTCCTATGGCTACAAGTGAGAAATTATCTATCAAGATACTTCTTCACCGGTAAATCTGACAAGGTATAAATCTATGATTGGTGGTCTATTATATCTAACTAGGACTAGACCTGATATTATGAATGCAGTAAGTATTGTTTCAAGATATCAAAGTAATCCTAAAGAAAATCATGAATGTGCAGTAACGAGGATATTCTGGTATTTGCAAGGAACAACAGAATATGGCTTATGGTATTTTAGAAATGATGATTTCACTTTATGTGCATATACTGACTCAGATTGGGTAGGTTATACTGATGATAGGAAAAACACTTTTGGTGGAGCTTTCTTTCTTGGAAAGAAATTGGTTTCATGGATAAGCAAAAAATAGTCATGCATTTCTTTATCTACTGCATAAGCTGAGTATGTTGCAGCAACAACTAATTGTACTCAAGTTTTATGGATGAAACAAATGTTGAAGGATATCAGGGTAAATTGTAGTGAACCGGTAGTTATCTACTGTGATAACTCTGCAGCTATTGACATGTCCAAGAATCCACTATTTCACTCTAAGACTAAGCATATTTCAATAAAGTATAATTTTCTAAAGGACAAGGTAGAAGCAAAGGAAGTCAAATTGGTTTATGTGAACACTAAAGAACAGTTTGTAGACATATTCACTAAACCGCTGACTAAGGAATCATTTGAATACTTGAGAGACAGGTTAGGGGTTTCTGCCCCTCTGAAAGAGACTTGATTGATGAAGTTTTTCATCATCCCGATACACATTATCATGAACATTATCCATTACAACACTAATCAATGATGCTACTACTCAGGGGGAGTAGTCGGCTTTGAGATTCAGAGGTTTATATCATTGCTTTGATATTTTTGTCAGGTTTCTGGCATTGATGTCAAAGGGGGAGAGATATTGATGTGAAAATAAAAGAAAATTTGTATACATTGGGGAGAGAGATTTGTTCAGAGCCCTAGAGATATATCATTCACTAGGGGAGAGCTATTGATTGTTGGTTGTCTTCCACAGGGGGAGACTTGTTTGACATTTTTTGGCACTTAGATGTTTTTCACATCTAGTGTTGCCATCAATGCCAAAGGGGGAGATTGTTCGCACAATGGATATGTGTGGCATTGATGTTTTGTCATTCATGTCAACACTAGTTGTTATCGGCAGGCATATTTACACTGGTTGATATGGATGGTTACCGATAGACAGGTTACCAGTATAAGATCTAGTGTTATCAGCAGAAGAGATTATCTAGTTGGCACTTCTGACATGTTTGGATCAGTAAAGTATATTGGATTTCATGTGTTATATGCTCCATAAGCATGTTTTGGTTAGTTGGTATTGGCTTGATAATTGGATGCTATCATACACACGGGTAAACCCTTACCGACACTGCTTAAAGGCTTTATCAGCAGAGCTTTCATTGAGGAATCATGATAGGATGCAAAATTGGTGTTGGTGAAGCTTCTTCAAGGATTTCAGGATGCTGAAGATGTTCGTTGATCGTGCTTCAATTGCTTGAAGACATTGCTTTGGCGTGGTGGACCCAAAATAGGTCTGGTACCTATCTCGGTTATGGACTGGTATCATGCTAGCATGTACTCTACACGTTACCTGGATGATTCGAGATATTTTATGGATTTGTTGTTATTGTTTTGGTCTTAAGCCGACATGACATATCATTGTAATAAGGAATTATGTAATGATATTATTGTAATGTCTTTAGGTGGCTGACCTAATTGGTTTGGGCCTTAGGGTTTGTATAAATAAGAGGTAGAAACACTTTGTAAAGTATCATGGTTATTGAAAAGGTCATGGTCAAGGAATGTAATGTGCGAATATTGTAATATCATTCAGGCAGAGGAGTTGATTGATCATTGGTGATCATATTGGTTTCAGAACAGGATCTAGTCCTCCGACATTGAGCTTAATCGGGACTGTAATCAAGCATAGCAGTTGCTATTTCTAGCAGTTCACTCTATTGGATTGTTGTCCATTTATCTTGAGAAGGTTGTAGCCTCTATGTTGTCAGTGAGACTCTTTTTGTAATGAGAAGTACGCTCTAGGCAATGTGCCTTCCTGCAAGTGCAGGCCCCTCATTGTAACACAGACTTTTTGTAGAAGTATCATTTGACTATGGGTAGGCTTCCCACCGTGGTTTTTCCCTTTCAGGGTTTTCCATGTATAAATCATGGTGTTATGTGGTATGATTTTTTTTCATTGATTATCCGGTTAATTGTTAAGTTGTATTGTTTATTGGTATCTATTCCTACCGGTATCTGTCTTTATCGGTACTTGATTAGTTTAAGGTTGTATTGTGGAATAAAAGCTATAATCTGTTAACAATTGATTCACCCCCCCTCTTAGTTGTTCACTGGTTATCCTAACACAAAGCATAGAAGGATTTGCAAAATCCTTGTTAGTTGGTCTAGGTTCTTGAGGATTTTAATAGTTGGAGTTGGATTCTCCCTAGTTATTTGAAGAATCAACTTGGTGTCTGCTTTCTTGTAGTGTAAACCCATTTGGTAACCAACAAAATGGCAATGCTGCTGGGAAAATTACATAAAGTCTTCCAGGTCTTTCTATGATTTGATGGTTGAGCTATGCTCCTACATCATAGGACCCAAATATTTTGCCTTATAGAGTCATGAGCTTGTTAAATCCATCTTTTGTCAGTTGAGTCAATTCTCATAAATGTTACCTGAGAATCTGTTGTATTTCACCTATCAATGCAAGTTTGTCTAGTTTTGTCCCTATTTTTATGATTATTTCAATACCTCACAAGTTGTGAGTGGTGACTCTAAGATCTTTGCACTAGTGTGCATTATTTGAAGAAGCATGAAGAACTAGAGAATTTGCAAAAGAGATGAAGCATATTTGAGCTCTTGTGATGAAGTGTTGTGACAAGTTGAGGATGAAATCCATATCATGCCAAATGATGATAAGGAGGTGTTGTAGTGCTAGTTTTTTAACAAAGTTGACTTGTGAAGAAATTGTTGTTGTTCAAAATTTTGACCTTTGCAAAGAGGTGGTGACTATACAAAATAACCTCATGAAGAGGTGAAGATAGTTTCATATCTATCACTATTACAAGCTAGAAGGTTGATTTTTTGTCATTACAACACTTCCAGGTATTTTGATTTTAATGAGTCAAATATATTTTTATTAAAATCGTATGTAGAAAATGTCTCCCTATTAAGTTAGTAAAGTACTAAGAGAGGGAATAGTAGTGATTATTTTACATACTTTTGTGATACAATTTCCAAATTTGGTATTAAGTTGGATGAAGTATGTTTTGAGATATGCATTATAATATTTTAAGATTGTGATAAAGGAAAGAAGTGGGAAAGTGAGTGATAAGATGTATTGTTTGCCTATACATCCCTATGAAATATCAAATGTAAGTGTGCGACCTCTGTCAAGTCACAACAGAATGTTATCTATGGAAAGATATAAGCCATTTAGTTTTAATGGTATTCAAGGTTTTTGAAACCCTATTCCTACTAAGGTTAGGAAATATTTACCAGAGTTCACTGGGAAAGGATCAGAATCAACACATCAATATTTGCCAAGAGTTTTCTGATTTGATGGGAGATTTTGAGGTAGGTCAAGAAGATATTCTCATGAAGTTTTTTGTTCAATCTTTGAAAGAGGATGCCAGAGATTGGTTCTCTTATCTGCTAACATGTTCTATATCTTCATGGGATGAACTAAAATTAACCTTCATGGAATAGTTTGGTGAAAGAGTTGATCCAGGTTTAGTTATAAAAATATTTGTGGATATTTGAAAGAAAGAAGATGAGTTAGTCCCTGTTTTCAATCTCAACTTTGCAAGAACATTGGATGACATCCCTAGTAGATATAGGCCCAATGATGTAGTGTGTTTAGTTGTTTTCCTAGCTACATTTGATGAGGAATTGAGCTATTTGTTGAGAGACAAGGACCCTAAAGCCATGCATTAGGCTTATACGATAGCAAAAGATATTGAGAATAACCTGAAATGTGGAATCACTAAGGGTTATCTATTTGCAAGAATGTGTTATCCTAAGATGTTAGATGTTGAAGAAAGGTGTGAATCAAGAAGTAAAGACCGATGTCAAAGAATTTACACCCATGCTAATCACACTAACCTTGTTATGAATTATGATCCAAACAAAAATATGAGTGAAGAAAACTTGTCTCAGACAATGGTTATTCCTCATGTTAGTGAAAATGAGGTTGTTGAAAAATTATGTGATGCAATTGATATAGAGATGGAAATAATTTTAGTTACTACACCATATGACAACAATAGTAGTTTTTCCAGCAAGGAGATCCACAAGAAGTTCATCTGTAGTCTTGTGTTTCAGATGAATCTAACAATGTGTATGAAGAATTGCAAAATTGTACATCTAATGAAGACAATGATAGTATGCAAGATTTTGATGACATAGATTCAGTCTCTCAGAAATTAGTTATGTGTGAGTACCCAAGATTCTTCATCTGTTGAAAATTGGTAATAGCTTGATAATCTGGTTCTGGTATGTATTGAATCACGAGTCCGTGATTATCTTCTTTTGAATGATCTAGATAACTATAAGCGGAAATATCATATTTGTAACACTTGATGCCATTTTTTAACCACCTCAAAAAACACCCGAATTGTTTTTCTCCCAAAAAGGATGAGAATTTGAAATATGAGGTTCCACCATTTTTGGTTGATAATGCTTTTGAGCTAGAAAGTTGCATGGTATGTTCAAATGAAGAAAGTATGTTTAAGTCTATATTTATGCCACATGAATATATTCAAAATAGTATACATGAAGAGTTAGTTGAAGTATGTGTGCCTGGAAATACTATTATAAGTAGTTGTGCACTAGCTATCCCTTTACAAAAAAATCTTCATGCAGTGGATCAAATTGAGTCTCAGGTTTTGAATCAATAGTTAGCAGCCCTTGCTAATTCTATAATGCATACACAAGTGTTAATTGGAGGAAAGTCAAAGAGGGTTGCAAATAACAAAGAAGTTGTTCCATTACAAACAATTATGCATGAAGAGACCCAGAAGTTCATGAATAATGAGGAGATTACATCAAATAAATTTATGGATCAGCCATATAGTGAGTTTGCTTTATGTGAAGAGTCTGCTTCATGTGAAGAATTAAAAGGTGAAAAAGATGACATGGGGTGTGATGAAACTTGTTGTCCTAATAATTTTGAGGATTTATTTAAAACTAATTTAGAAAAAAATTGTAATTAGTGAATATGAGGGTGATTTTTTTGTTGATGTTACAAATGCTGACATTGAATATGAGAGTGTGGAGATCATTAATATTGGCCAAGGCTGTGAGGTGTATGAAGAAGATTGTTGCCTTGTTTCTCTACATGACACTTTGAAATCAGATTTAGAGTCTTTTGTTGTACATGAGTATAGTTTTGTTGAGAAGGTGAATGATGCTTTTTCATCATACTGGGATCCAAGTGTACAAAATGCTCATCAAGAATTAGTGACTATATCGACAAGAAACATAAGTGAATTTGAATGGTTTTCAAATGTTGAATGTTCAGATATGGATATTTGTAAACCAGTTGCTATGTTGGATGGACCGGAATATGAGAGCACTTCCTTTGACATCTGTGATAAATTTGTATTATGTTTGCAAGAATAATTCAATAATGAATATGTTATGGAGGTGCAAACAAAAGAAGAAACCAATTTTCATGATGCCAGTTGCAGAACATGGTATGAAATGTTTCACTTCCTTTTTCAGCTTGATGGGGCTATCATAAAACTTGATGAATGTTGTTTTTGACATATTTTTTATTTCAGACATTAAGCATGGGTATTGTTTGTTTCAAGCAATGTCTGGTGATAAAGTTAGGATAAGTGAAGAATGTGTTGAGATAAAGGGTTTTTATGACATGTTGAAGGATGAAAAGCTTGCTAATCATGAACAGGTATATGATAATGATATCCTTAGATTGTTCATAATGAAATGTGATCATAACTACATATTTGACTGTGGGAAACATTGATTGGTTTTTCAGATGGCCTTGGGCCATGACATGTGGTTTGACCTTCAAGCCACAAGAAGCTTGGGGTAGAGTAATCATTTTTTACTCTATGCCCAATGGAGTAGTTATCATTTTCTTCTTGAATTGCCTATTCATGGACAATTCTTGAGGCTCTACTTTGCTAAAAGTAGCCTTTTTCCATGAGCATTAGTTTAGTCTTGTGCATAAGTAGTGTAGTTTCCTTTTTGTTAAGTTGCCCTGTTTAGGTAAAAACAAATTTGGTCTGCTTCGCAAATTGGTCTGCTTCACCAAAGATTCTGGTTTCTCACTTCATTCCACTGAAATGAACATCCCCAGCTAGAGCCACTGATAGTCCTAAAAATTACTGTGCAAAGAATCTTCATGCCTTAGTAAAAATATTGGTCATTATGGATTAAGTTTGCCCTTTTTTCAAGGTTCAGAGTTCAAGGTTCAGGGTTTAGGGTTTGTGCATTTTGTTTAAGTCTTTTGTTTAAAAACCCTAAGCTTGTCTTATTCCTTCATTACGTTTTTCCACTTAAGCCAAAGGTCTGTTACTGTTGGTGGGGCCATTTGTTTTTCCTAGGCATTAAGTTGTTTTTGGACGATCCCTTTGTATTTTCCTAAGATTGCACATGAAGTTATCCTAGGTGGGTCACATTTAATATTTTTCTATCAACATCTAAATTTTCCTAATTCTAAGGTTTTATAATTATTGTTGGTTACTTTAAGGTAAAATACGAGTAGATCCTATAGTCTACGCAACACTGTGGTTGAAAGTGCAAGGAGATTATGGATCACGGCATCGCGAGATGATGCCACGTGTCCTCGACGAAGAAGGTTAAGCCGACACTTTGATTTTTCAAACCTTTGATGTTACTAGTTCCCAGCAGATAAAGACCAAACTACTAATGGTCCCATAAATTTGTACATGTTTCAATGGATGACAATGTTATAATCTAGGCGAAAAGGTGTTCGACATTTAAATTGCAACGGTTGGCAGGCACTATCGTCGCAAGGTAAAGTGCAAACAGATCCAATGACCCTCGTAACCCTGTGAAGGAAGATGCAAGAAGGTTATGGACCGTGGCATCACAAGATGATGCCACATGTCCTAGGCTGACCAACAAGATTGACGGTGGGGCCGCTGACAGCATTAGGCTAGAAGATGACATGGCGTTGCTGCTTCACATATTTTGATCAGTCCACATGCCACGATGGAAAGTAAATATCAGATTGACCATTGGTGATCATTTGATTAGCCATGCTAGGTAAGATCTACGATGAAATTTCAAACTGAATTTAAAAAGGTAATTAAAGGCATTATTTGTCACCCGCGCGGGAAAGTTAGAACAGATAGAGTGCAGGCTTGTCGACAATGGAGCGGATAGTGACAAGTCAGGACACTTGGATGCCGACTCATTCTTGAGGGACTAGTTTGAATTTTTCTACCGAGTTGACGTTGATTAGACAAGCAAGGACGATGGTTTCAGAGGCATAAGGGGATTTGGTTAAATTTTGAGTTGGAGATGGGAGATCACGGACTTCTCTGTAAAATCAGAGGTTGCTTGTTGTCAGGGATTCTAAAGAAGAATTTGTACAATCAAGGGAGAATAAGATCATAAAAGAATTTTTCACATAAGATGAGCTTTAGCAGGAGGCAGTGGATTTGACAGGCATGACTTCTAGAGTTTGTAGCTGGTGGGGTGAGTTGAAAGCACCAGAATGATGATTTTTCACATGAATGGGCACCATTAAGTGAAGCAATTTTTTATTATAAATACAATGGGGTGTTGTTTCAATTGGTAGAAGAGAAAATAAACCTCTTCATTTTCTAAGAGCGGTTTTTCATCAATGAAGAAGATGATGTTTGAACAATATCGTGCATGGAGTTGCTGTGTGATCTGTGATACCACATGGGTGTTTTTTCTCCTATGTGAGTTTTCTTATTTTCAGAGGGGTTGTAAAAGTGTGAAGAATTTCCAGAGGGGGCGTGAAATCCTTTTCTTATCAAGAAAGGCCACGCATGATACATCCTCTGCTTCTAATCTACCACTGGCCGCTAGGGGGTTTGAAGAAGGAGCCCACAAAGGAATGAAAGAAGGATTTGTTTGAGTGGGGAGCAACAGCCAGTCATCTTTGACATGACATGGAAGCTGCGATCCCTTCCCAACATATTTTTTTTCCTGTAAGCTCCTCCTTCCACTTTTTCTGATCCTGGGCATAAAGGTTGGAGGTCTTCCTCTAGTTTGGAGGTGACTTTACTTCTTGTTGGGATCCAGCTTCCCTTCTCAAAAGGGAAACACTCTATAGGGTAGAACGTAGCATCTCACACTCCATCTAAACGTATCCTGGTGATAATGGCATGGGTCAAGCACTTTTATTTCTAGCAATGTTCAATTACAAATTGTGATTCAAATTTATCACGGGTGCCAGCGTATGGATAGTTTTTGGAAGTTATAAAGAATTATTTTGTAACAAAATTGTATATAGCCTTTTAGGCCTAATAGTTGAGATCAAATCTTGTGATGACATGTGTCTCTCTTGGCCCATAGCTTGTTTTCTCCCTTGTTTCTATAAAAGGGATTTCAAGGCCTTGAGTTGAGGTCAAAAATTCTGGTTCCTGAAGGGGTTCTGAAATTTTGTTTTCTTTAGTAGGTTTTAGATGCAACTATGCAAAGTGTAGGGTCTTTTGCAGAGCAAAATAGAATGAGTCTTGTGTCATGTTTTATGTAGGTTTTGAAGGACTAAATTGTATATTGTCTTATGGTAGACGTAGAATTTGAATAAATTAAATCAAATTCAGGCTTATTTCTCTCCCATGTATGATTTTACTATCTTTTGAATGAAATAAATCAAGGGTTTATTTCCTTCAGTGCATTATTATGATGTATGTGGTTTGTGTTTATGCTTTGATTTAGGGGGTTGATTAAATGCTTGAACAAAATTATAGAGTGGTAGGGGTTGTGTAGGGATTTTGATAAGTAGTTTTGGGTTTGGGTCATAGTTGAGATGTATTATAAGGCAATATTATTTTAGATCAAAATGCTATCAGATTATTTTTGTTGTAATTCACCTTATATTTCATGAATTTGACTCCCCAATGGATAAGGCACTATTCATTAGTTTTTCTAAGTCTTTACAGTTAGTTTTGTGCTTCGTTCATCTATCCTTGCTATAAATGGATTGATTATCATAATATTTTTCATTTTATTATTGTTATTGTGTGTTTCTACTCATCTCATGCTCCGATTAGGTTGAGGATCACTAAAGGATTTTCCATCCTTGAGCATTCTCCTTGTTGTTTGAGCCTGTATATGAGATCATCTGCCTCGTTTTAGTGAATTTTTGAGTGTGGTACAAAGATCATAGAATTCACTAAGGATCACCCTCCCGAGTTATGCAGAGCACAAAGAATAGAAGAATTTTTAGAATCCTTGTTAGTTGGTCCAAGTTATTGAGGATTTTAATAGTTGGAGTTGGCTTCTCCCTGGTTATTTGAAGAATCAACTTAGTTTCTGCTTTCTTGCAGTGTAAACCCATTTTGGAACCAACAAGACCTTTAACTTCTTCGTGTTCTATTCAATCCTCAGAAGATTTGAGCACTAAGTCCTACTTTTGATCATACATCTCCCAACTTGATTTAAAGATATAAGTATAATTATCATGGTCCTGTATGTGGACTTCACATGGGGACAACTCAAAACCTTCAACAGTCGAAGATTTATCCATTCCTTCATTAATAAACCAATGACCATCAATAGGGCTCCAGGTTTTAGGAACTGGGAACTGAACATCCATACTCCCCATTTCTATGTGATAGCATAAGGAAAGAAAATCATCACCGTCAACGCCATCCTTAAGGACACTTTTTTCAGGCTCATATGAAATATGGAGGAAAGGCAATTGTTCTTTCAACTAAAAGTTTGTCACTTCAAAAAGAGGATTATCTCTTGTCTAGGCATCCTTAAAATCTTCTGCAAGGTAATACAGAGGATTCAAAGAGTTCCATTTGATCTCCATCCCTTGTGTAGGGAACTACCCCCTTGAAAGAGAAAATAAATCTTCTTCGCATGCTTCATTATATATAGGGTTGACCAAGTTGATAGAAGAACCTTTAGACAAAGGATCCTTTCCTAGCCTATCAACAGGCAGGACATGACCCACACAAGTAGTACATGATGACATCCCATCATCATATTCCAAAAGTATAGGGTCAAACTTCAGGAGGATTTCATCCTCTCTTGCATGCAAGATCCCATCTTGGAAATTATTTTGAGGGAATCTTTCATTCTTTCCAATCCCACCAAAAATGCTTATGAACTTTTTGACTTTGATCTCAGTGATGTGACCCTTATCATCAACTACACCACATCGAAAGTCACTATCAAAACCTCGACAAAGCCAACTTGAAACATGAGCCTTTTTAATTTCTCCTAATGTCACCTCCTCTTCAAAAGAATCTGACAATAGTTCCTCAAGATTTAATTTACATTTTTCTTTAGATATATTTTCCTCTGGGGTTGCTTTTACTAGTTCCATAACACAAGCATTTCATGCGACATTGTTTCAACAACTCTTCCTTCTTTTCAAAGATTGACCATGCATTAAACTGAAAAACTTTCCCTGTGTGGGGAATTAACAAAGTCTCCAGCCTTCTTATCAAAAGAAATTTATAATATTTTCCAAGGCACACTAAAATCTTTCCCCGACAGGGTCACCAAAACTCTGTTGGTTAACAGATTTGTCACCTAACTCTATATTCTCATGCCCACAGAGATGAAAAATGTAACCACAGTTGAACCAGTCTAAAAAATTATTAACTAACTAATTCTCTACTTACTTTACAAGGTGGTAGCTACCTTCTAATGATTTTCAATGAATAAACAAACAACTCATATGCTTTTAACCCGAAAGCAAATAAGGAAAGAGCTTTTGACCATAATGCTTTGTAAAGGCATTCACAATACTAACTACTATTTTTAGGATTTTTTATATTATAAAATAAAGCCACTATGAAACACTATTCATAGATAATATTCCACAATAACTGATATTTCAAATTATCCACCACTTCAATATAAATTCATCAACTGATATCCATTTCAAAGAATAGAAAAGAGTCCACACATCATAATTCAAAGATTATGAATATATGAAAGCCACTAGTAGTTCCTCAATATTAAAATAGTAGATAATCACATGCATAAAGTTTTGTTCTAATGATAAAAACAAAATTTTCCGAAAAGATCCTCTGAAATGAACTAATCTACCTATTTATAGCTATAACCCTTATATCTTTTCCTTTTCCAAGAAACATTTACTAAAGCTAACAGTCTTGATCATGACCATTTCAAAACAAAAATCCTAAAGAGCAACATCAAAATATAAACCGCCTCATTGTAGGTAAGGTTGCAAGACCTTCAGGCTCCATTGTCAGGTACTAGGTTCAGCTCCGCAATTTGTCTATCAATCTCATCTTCCTTTTATTTATTTTTTACTAGCGTCAACAAGATATCTTTGAATTCTTCCCAATTAAAAACAATAGCTTGGAAAAAAGTCAGACATACTCAAAAGAATGTTCCATTGCACTAGGTTGACATCAGGCTGCATTATAGGTTCTCTTCCAATTAGGAGTACCATTTTTCCAAAGTTAATTATTCAGGTTTATTCCTACCTCTAGCTCGTCTTGTAGACATTGTTTGTGATTCTTAGCTTGTTTTGCAATCTTGTCTAATAGGGCAACAATCTTCCTGAAACCAGTTTGTGCTCTCCATGCAAAAGACTGTAACTGTCAGACTATATCCTCCTGCTCTATCTTTGGCCAATTCAAATCTGGATTATGGAAGGGCGGTTCATCATCATGATGCAAGACCATTCTAATGCATGTAAATATGATGACAATTTTATCCCTTGGCTACCTTTAATGTTTTCTGCAAGAATGACAACATCAAAGGAAGTAACGCATGCTGCCACCCTTTTTTCATATTTGGGTTTCTTAAAGACCATTAATGATGGTACTTCACAAATCTCACCTTGATTTTTTTCCTGAAAATAATGCATGGCATGGCAAATGACGAGGTGGGAGGAGGGATGACAAGAAGTCGTTATTCCTATCATTCTGATAGTCCCATTCAATTTCGTTGGCGCCCAAGCGAAATCTATATGTACCATTCCTTGTGTTGCCATCCAAGGTACTGAAATCACTTGACATAACTACACCAAATGTCCTTACTTAGAATAAACAATGTCCTTAAAATCCTCAAGAAAGTTGGGTATTCACCATGACATGAGGAGTGTCAGGAGATCGAGCAAATTCATAACCATCAAACTCATTTCAAAAGTATACACAAGCCTGACCTCCTAAAGGTGGCGGCATTATGAAAAATTCCCTAAGTTGGTCGATCGATTGGGCAGTTTTGAAAGTTAAAAACTTTGTGACAGAAGTTAAGAAATTAAGGAAGGCTGCGACAAGGGAGAATGAAAGAAATAACCTAGGGGGCTTTCAAAGTTTAAATTTTTTATAGGTAACAATCATACATTAGCACAATAGGTTTGGGAACCTCAATTTTAGGTATATTTAACAATTGAGTACACAAAATACTGTAGTTTATCTTCCTAAGGTTTCTTGCATAGAGGGATTTTTTTGAGGTTGTTTCTTGAAAAAAATCATTAGAAACCCTTAAATAAGGGTAAGGATCAACATGTTACAAACTTGTTTGAGATGGTATTTAGTGACCTATCATTCCTAACTCTCTCTTTATTAGGAGTATATTATATTATCACTTTAATTGACTATTACTCTTGTCTCACACAAGTTTACTTTCTTCAGTACTTGAGAATGATGTCTTCACCGCCTTTAGGACATTCAAAGTATATTTGGAGAAGCAATCATGTTCTTCTACTTGATAGATACATATAGAAAATGGGGGTATTATCTGAACTAGTCCTTTTATAATCTTCTTGTATTGAGAATGGCATCCATAATTAGTATTTACTTTCCTATGCATCTCAATAAAATGGTTTCATTAAAAGAAAGAACATATCACTAAGAGATAGAAAATTATATGCTTTAGTCATGGTCTTTGACACCATATTTTTGGGTTGAATTAATTATGTCTACTATATTTTTAATCATAGTAATCACAATATAGTTCATAATATAACTCTAAAGGAGGCTTGGGACAATAAAAAAGCTTCATGTTTCTTTCTTTACGGTATTTGGTAGTGAGGCTTGAGCATTCATACTAGATGGTTAGTGCAAGACAGTGGAGAAGAATATTCAACCATTCATTTTTATTGGATACCATACGGATTTGAAGGCTTATTATTTATTTTCTTCCAACCAATAAAGGTTTCTATTGTGATAATATGTTCAAATTGACGAGCTCTTTGTTGGGTGAAATTTTTGTAAACTGAGGAATCTCACAAAATTATGGTTTCAGCCACGGTGTGTGAGGTTGAATCTCTTCTAATTATAAGGGAAGGCTTCTCCTTTTTCTTACTACTCTCTTTAATTTAGAACAGAAGTATAAATTGTGATTCATAATCTAAAATTGGGTGGTACATCATCCTATTATCTTTTTAGAATAGATGTTATTCTTTTCTCTTTTTTAGAAAAGAATTTACAATCTGGAGCAATAATGATTAATATAACTTCAAAGTTACTATGAAATAACTCAGAGAATGTGAATGAAAAATACAAAATAAATGAAGAAAAGTTTATGTGAAGACACAAAGTCCTCTATTGCTTCTCTAGGATAGGAAAATAGTGTGTGAAAGCATAGAGTCTTACAATCACTATGATCCTATCAACCTTTTACAAATAACTTTTGTAACCCACAATATTTTACCAAGATAACAAAGCAAGGCATAAAGTCTTTGTCTTGATATTTAATTACAAATTTTGATAATATTTTCTTGAAAATAATAAAATGAAGCTCAAAGTCTTCAAATAACCACCTCTTTTACTAATTGCTAATTCTATTTAACAAGTTCTGAAATAAAAGTTCACAAATCAAATCTTGTCCTACTATTTAATGATATCTTTCCACAGTTCACCTTTAATTAATCAAAATAAGATTTAGTAAGAATTATCTCACCATAAACACAATGAATCCAACACAAAATTTGAATGCCAAAGATGTCTTCTTATTTGATCAGGTTTACAAGATAACAATATGAACTCAAAGTTTCACTTTGTTCTTCAGTTCGACAAAGTTTTGTTGCATAAAATTAAAGATAGATAGATCCATAGATTTACAATGAGAACCCTTATATATAGGAGAGGGGCAATGAGATAATATAGGAAAGATAAAACAAACTATGATTAAGTAAAAAACAGTCCTACTTGACTTAGAACTTGTGCATATTTTAGATACAAAAGTGTGTATACAAAATGACACGTGAAGTGTCGATTCAAATTACAAAATTCCACTACACTAGAGATGCATAAAAATGACTAAGTGTCTAGAGCCTCATCTTGTTTACAACATTCTTCGCCAATGGAGTCTTCATGTCCTCGCTTTGTAGCTCGTACTTTAAAATTCTCAGGTCCTAGTATATGGAATCTAATGTCTGAAATGGAGTTGCAAGAATGGATTTTGAAGAATTCCTAGAGTTCAGAGAAAAAAGACCAAAGGTGTGGTTCAAGAAGTGCATTTCGGACTTATAAGTCCGATTTGCATTGGAAAATCTTAAAAAAGATATTGGTGTAAATCGGGTTTGTAAACTCGATTTGCACCTTGGGAGGTTCAAACAAAAGTGCTAGCAATTAGGTTTACAAACCCGATTTACACCACTATGAAATAGAAAAGGGAAAAGCCAATGGGTTTGGTGCATGTCGGGGTTGTAACCCTTATATACACCAAAGGAGATAACCTTGGTGTAGTTTGGGGTTATGGACCCGACATACATCGCAAGAGTTATGTTCAGACTATGTATCAATGTTGGTGTAGGGCAGGGGTACAACCCTGACATACACCAATATGGAAAGACTTTGCTGTAGATTGGTGTTACGACCCCAACATACACCTCTACTAGCACCGCTAATTGTCAATGTTGGTGTAAGGCGTGGTTACGGACCCAACTTACACCCAAAGGGATAGACTTGGTGTAATTCGGGGTCCTAACCCTGCCTTATACTAGAGCCAAGTGTGACTTAGATTTTTTAGGACTTACGTGTAGTTCAGGTTTATAAACCCAACCTACACCTAATATGAGTTTCACATGGCTATGAAATGGTGTAAATCGGGGTTACAAACCTGATTTGGGCTTCAAGTGTAATTCAGGTTTGTAACCCCAATTTACACTTGTGTGCACAAAGGAGGTGTAATTTGGGTTTGTGAACTTGATTTACACCAAGACACAAAAACTAGCTTTAAAGACCAAAAAAAGGACTAGAACCTCTGAATCAAGAATGGAGGGTCATAAATCACGCATGAGGGGAAATAAAGACTACCTCAAAAATCATGCTTAAAGAAAATGAGCTACAAATTGGATAAAATTTGTAGGGGTTATCCTATTTTTGTGATATAACCAAAAAAGAGGACAATACTCTTCACATAGATAGATTCTTCATCCACTTATTCTTCCCAACTACCTACTTTGTATTCTTCATTGTATAAGGATACCTTCACACTTTATGATACTATAGATGATGGTACTTCTAATCTACCATTACCTTCACAACTACCTTCATCATTGCATCCACCTGTATTTTTACTAGATGGGATCATAGTATTATTGAGGATTTTAGACCTTTGTTTGGGATTCTATGAATTCTAACAACACTCACTCAAAATTTTGGCACTATTGTTTTGATCCATCATGTATCTCTTATCTATAGACTTTTTCAGATTCTTTTAGTATTTTAAAGTGGGATTATGCTATGGGTGAGAGGTATTCTTCTTTGATGGAAAATCACATATGGTATTTAGTCTCTCTTCCTAGGGAAAAAATATGGTTTAGTGCAAGTGGGTATATCGCACAAGTATGTATTAAATGGTTCTGATTAGAGCTATGAGGCTCATCTTTTTGCTAAGTTTTATTTATGTCTATAGGGTACCGACTACTCTAAGATATATTCTCCTATAGCCAAAATGGATTCTATTTCCCTAGTTCTTTCTATTGTCTCATCTTGGAGATGCCCGATTTTATAGATGGATATGAATAGTACTTTAATATACAATGATCTTCATGAGAAGAACTATATGGAGTATCCTATAAGATAAACATACATGATAATCATCTTATTTGTAATATTTGAAGTTTGTGGTCTCAAACAAGCCCCTTGAGCTTGGCATGAGAAGATTCATAGTTTTTTGGTTGCTTCTGGTTTCACTCATTTCCACTCATATCACATAGAACATATATTTAGAGACATGAATATCTAACCTTTTACTAGTATTATATATAGATATTTGATTCTCACTAGTATCTCCTCATCCATACTTCAATATGTTCAACATATTATGGTGAACTTTGACATGATTGATCTTAGGCTTCTATATTAATTTCTTGGTCTTTAGGTCCTATAGTCTATTGAAGGGATTTATATATACTAGTATATAAGTATTTTATTTAATTAATTCATTTATTAAACATGGATGATAGTTAACCAACTACCCCAGTTTTTTATTCTAGTGTCACTTCGATTTGCACCTTCATTAGCCCTAGTGTTGATGCTACTTTATATAAATAGTGTTGGCAATATTTTATTTTTGATCCACACTCATATCCTAATATCACCTTTGTTTTTGGGATTGCATCCCACATTTCCATGATCCTCATGAGTTTCATTAGAATGAAACCAAGTGTATTTTAAGGTATATCTAAGTTACCACATATTCCAAAATTTATTACACGCCATGAGCTTCTCAAATAGTAGGCTTCATTGACTTAGATTGGGTTAGTGATGCTGACTCATGGAAGTCCATTTTTAGATTTTTTTTAACCTTGATTCTATTCCAATTGCACGTTCTTAAGAGAATCAACCCACTATTGCATTATCATCAATAAAGGAAAAGTATACATGTGCAATGTTTTCTAGCCAAGAGGCTATGTAGCTTTATAGATTATGATATATTTTGTTCTAGCACTTGATCATCATAATATTATTTGATGTGATAACAAAATTATCATTCATGTTTATCAATAGTTGGGCATAAAAGGATGAAGCACATTGAGATACACATGCATTTTATTTGATAGCTTATCCATGATGGTACTTTCTCCTTAGAGTATTTGTCTACTCAGGACTAGGTTACCAACATCGTCATTGAACCTTTAATGTTGTGTCATTGTCTCTAGTTGCAAAATATTCTATTGGTGAAGGAATTTTCCCTTGGATGGTCATCTTGAGTCCTCCCTTTATATTGGTTCTCCTTTTTTTATAAGTCATTATTTTCCATTTCCTTATTTTCTCTATTTATGAGATACATGTTGTACATGAATATCTTATTAGGCCTTATTTTTGGGACTCATTATTTTAATGTTTAGATTTCTCCTTGTACCATCATAAATTGTAACCTTGTACAATTCACACCTCACATTTCTGCTCCTACTTAGTGTGTTCTATCTTCATTCCACCTAGACTTGTTTTGGCCCCTTTTTACTCCAAATCTGATGCCACCTAATTGTACAACTGAGTGGACCCCATCCCGAGGCTATGCCTCCATATTTTCTGGTATCTTTGTCCTATTTTCGGAGTACAAGGGTGTTATGGTGTCCCTGCCTAGACCAGGGTGCCCCCACCAACATGGTCCTCCTTAAACAAATTCTATTTCAAATATGGGTAGGAATTTCCCCTCCCTAATGGATTTTGGTCCATGTGGCTCCACTCGACCTTTGGAGGTCAGCCTAATTGGCAATTCACCTAGGAAACCCTATACAAGAACATACTATCAATTCATTTTCACCTAGAATCAATTGATCACACTTATACCCCATCATTCATGCATACATCAAGCATTTGTCATCAAGAATGATCAAGCAATCAAGACAACATTTCATCTCACCATATCCTTCAAGCATCATGGAGAAAATTTACATAAATATTCATGCAAGAATGTGTGTTTAATTAGGTCATTCATGTCCATGTGTTTGTCATGTTATCGCATTCAATATTTGTGATCACATCTAAAGATCACTACATTATCAATCTATCAATCATTGTAGATCGAAGGTATATCTTCTAGAATTTGCATTAGTATTTACATTTCCTATTTTAATTCAATTAAAGGTTAATTCCTAAACTAAGGTTTGACCCGAGGAAAACTCCTATACACAACCATTTTCTCTCTATCTATGTGTAGGAAATTGATTTAGGTGTTGTGATCAAAGGTTTTGATAGAATATATGATGACAAATAGGTGAATCTTTTACATGTGCAAAAAGCGGACGACCAGGTAGCCCCACCACCCTAGTCCTAATAAATTTTCTCAATTTTCCAATAGTGGATCCTATGCATCTCCCTGATCCAAAATCATCCCACTTGCCTGCGCAGAAGTTGCAAGTCTAGATCGTCCCACCCTCCCAGTCCCAACAATTCAAGCAAATTTTTTAGCTATAGGTTTTAATCGATTTTCTCTTCTAATCTCTTTGTATGTGGCTCTATGTGAAGTCTAGAACATCTTGTTATTACTGTTTTGGTTTAATTATTTATTATTTTTCCCTAGATCGAACTTTAGAATGCAAATCCAATTTCGTCTCTCTAAAAGGGGAAACAATAAATAGGCAAATCCAATCAGTATCTCAACCCTCTTCTCTAGTTAAATTGTGGCTATATCTATTGGGTTTACACCCTACCTTTTAAATGTAAGGTTGATCTTGTAAAATTGGTGGTCTTACTATCCTAATTGGTGAAACCCTAATTTCACCTACCTTACATTTTGGTCAACCTGACACTTCTTACATTTCATTATTTCTATTTTTCCCTTTTAGATCTAATTTATGCGTCTTGCATTGTTCATAATGGATTTCACTAAATCCAATTGCTTTTTTATTTCACATATGATTCCATTGCTTCTTAGTTATATTTATTAAAATCATGTGTTGGATAATGGTTTCTATCACTTTGCATTACTTCTTTTCATTCTTAGTACTCTTGCATATGGCATCATTAGAGTTTCAAAGATATTTCCTACTTGCAAATCATTTCTCAAGATTTTTTCCATGTTGTATGTTTTTTTTATGATGATATTCTTAAGAAAAATCATAAAATTATGTAAATCACATAAAATATTTTGTGGATAATGATAATCCTAGAGATGACATTGAAAATGCTAACACTTGTACCTCTACTAGAGTATCTTATGAGAATAAGGAAATAATCAATACCCCTATATATGATATTTCCAATGGAGAGAAAGCATTGAAGAGAAACATGACATCATATTCTCATCATACACATGCTATAGTGAAAGGGGGGCAAGGTCAACATGTTGGTATATCAATCTCTCTAGATCCTCCTCATTCTCCTAGAGCTTATCTTGACCACCAACATATTTGTAGGAAAAATGATGTTATGAATTTTATTCATGATATATCTCTCACATAACCTTAATTAAATATGAAGCCTTAGATGATAAGGATACTTCTTCCCAATCTACAAAAGAGGACATGAATAATGATGATAGAAAGGAGAAATCCCTGTACAAGATATTCCTTCTTCATCTACTCATTGCTTTTCCCTTTAACTTCTCCTTACACAACAAATTTTGAAGAAATTCATAATGCAATCGTTCTCTTTCACAATTGTGAGCATCTTATGAGGTTGGATATGATATGATTTCAAAAAAAGGCTATCAAGGACAAGGACTTGGAAAACATGAGCAAGGAATCAAAATTCATGTAGACGCTCCCACACAATTTACTAAAGAAGGCCTGAGATACCCTAATTCTCAAACATCCATAGAGAACACTTCTAAGGTTCAAATGCTTAAGGATTATTTTTCTTGAGATATCCTAGTTCTCAAACATCCATAGAGGACACTTGTAAGGTTAAAATGCTTAAGGATTATTTTAAAAGACATAAACTATTACCCATCCAAACATACTCCTTTATCAGATAATCCTCCCCCTTCTTTGCCAATTATTTTGCCTCAAGAAAACCACCCTTCTCCTTCCACTAGCATACCTTAAGAGATAAGACCTAGCCTTATTGTCAATGAAGAAAAAATAGCTACAAGAATCTTTTAGAGATTAAAGTATGATAAACATGTTATTTTCCCTTTCAAAAAATATAATAATAAGAAAAAAGAAGGTGATGAATATTATATTTTTCATCATTGTTATTCTCATTCTCTTGGAAATTGTAGATCGTTTAAAGAATTTGTTCAAGACCAATATGATCGAGCTCGCATAGCTCTTACAACTGATCTTGTATTTTTTCTTGGTGAAGAGGTAGTGCCTTAGCACTCCATTCACCTTATTATTTTGCTCCTTACCTTATGGCATTAGAAGTTTAACTTTATTGCGAGCTCTTTCTCACGTGTGGTGATGCATCTTCATTTCTAATCATACCTGGACAACAACATAATTCTTCTTGGTTTCCTTGCTTGGGGGGCAAGGATAATATATTCAATTCTCTCTCTTTTTCAAACATTGCCTCTTTTTTTGAGTTGTATTTTTTGTAACTTGATGTCTTTTCTCGCATTGAATTGTCCTTCATGCGAATACATGTGTGTTCCTTTCTTAGGACCTATTCTTTTCTTGAAGTGGTACATCTTTTTATGTATAATCTTTCATTAGAAGGATTGTAATCCTTCTCTTTGTCCCTATGCTTGGGGAAACTGATTCTATCTTCTATCTCTTATCCTTTCTAAGGATCCACTTTTCCTACGATGGGTGGTGTTTTCTTATGATACAATGCCATTCCTTGTGTGAAGTTATTTGTTTTCTCAAGGATTCTCTCTTATGAAAGAGGTGTGTATCCTTAAGTACAACCTCTTCTTCACTTGAAGATGTATGTCTATTATAAATGGACCCCTTCCTTACGGTCAAAAGTGTGTTATCCTTCATCAAGAATCCCTTTACCTAGCAATAGGAGGAAGGTGTGAATTATTGTTCTCCTTCCTTTATTTTGTCAATGATATTTTTGTTCAAAAACTCCTCTTAGAAATAGAGAAAATATCTCTTTCTCCTTCTCCCCCAAAGTATTCCCTTTACAATTGTTGTAAGATATCTCTTTACAACTATCTTTTCCATTCTCATAATAGTCGTGCCTCTTTATCTTGGATTTATGTGCATTTTTGCCTAGAGTATACCTCCTTGGTAATGAAGGTTTGTATCCTTGTTTCTATATTCCTTAAGATATCACTATTCTAACATCTTAAGTGGGGGACATACATCATGCCCTCCTTGTACCATATTTTCAATTCAAATTGTGGATTTCCAGGCATAATGTCTTGCTTGGTTGTCCTTTTCTATGTCTTATACAGGTTGTTGCACATTTGAAACCAAAACTAACTCTTAGATGAGATTCTTTATTCCCAAAACCAAACACAATTATTTTATATGTCTTATATGGATGTACATGCTCGAAACCAAACCTAACTCTTGGATGAGATATTTTCATTCTTGAAACTAGACATTATTTTTCAATTGCATGTCTTATTCAGGTTGTTGTGTGCTCAAAACCATACCTATAGTCTAAGATGAGATGTTTTACTCCTAAAACCAAATGATGGTCACATATGCAACAAGGTGAGTTGACTAGCACAATGCAACTTGCTAGACCTTTCAACTCTTCCTTTTTCAACTTCTTTAAGGTAGGCTGACTAACATAACACAACTTGCTATATTAATCAACCCTCCTTGTACAACATTTTTGAGATGAGTGGAACTATCATAACACAACTTTCCAGACTTTTATGACTTGCCTTCTCTACATGAATCATAGAACTTGTTGTCTCATGATTTTTCATGTTCCCTTGGATCACCTAACATAATTGTAGCTTTCTAGCCTATGAATTTGATGGTCTCTCTTTCTATTCTTCTCACGGATCACCCAAAATAATACAAATTACTAGTTTGTGGCATCCATGTGTTGGAAAATGGTCAACGCTCCCCTCGCGATTGGTGACAAGGGATCAATCGCCTCCCATACGATCCATATCTCTACAGTTTTTATTGAGTGTTGATAGATCGATCTTTTGATGCAACAAAAAACTAGGCCAACAAATGGTATTAGAGCATTGGGTCACAGGTTCAAATCCCCTTGGGTAACGCCGAGGGGGAGATTATTGGCAAAATGGTCAGCGCTCCCCTCAGGATTCATGACAAGGGAAGTTAACTGCCTCTCGTACGATCCATATCTCTAAATTTTGTATCAAGCGTTGATAGATTAGTCTTTTGATGCAACAACAAACTGGGCCAACACCATGCTCTCTCCTTTATCCTCCCCATGAGCTCATAAGTTTTCTACTTGTTAGATCATAGTTCATCACTCGATGCATGCTCTTGCTATTTTCATGTGACCACTTATGTTTCTTTTCATAGTATTCTGAGAGTGAGATTAGTGGTTGAGATATTTTGACTATCAAGGTCTCTTCAAGTAGTTGACTTGGAGATTTTAGTATTGACCCCTTTGTTGTGTGTCTTTTTTCTTTGTTTGTCTTTGTTTAGCTTTTTTAATTTTGTCTTATTTTGCGTGTTCTTGCATGTGATTGTGTGAGTTAACATCTCTTTGTGATCTCGCTCCTAGTTATTCTTCTCGTTGATATGTGGTGACTGGTCAGCAAAGTATTGTACACTCAGCACGTATCCTCGTCGGGGTCCAGGGCTGGGTCAGGCCCTGGGAAAGCAGGCGAAGCTCACTGCAGGGGTTCAGGGCCGACAACCCTCGAGAATTTTTTTTTTGCCATTTTTGTTGATGAAAACCGACATTGTAATAAAATCCTAAAAAGGCCGACTTTGTTTGTTGCCCTAAAAATGCATGTTATAAGCAGTTGGGATGCTTAAGGCATTGTAAGGTTGACGTACTATTTTTGTTGGATAATAAGAAAGATTGGACGGTTGTGTATGGTGGACGTAACCCATTCTAGGTGAACCACGTTAAATCTCTGTGTTATCTGTGTCCTGTTTTATTTCTTTATCTTTTGTATTTAAATCTGCATATAATTGTTAGTTCATATATTCTTTGGATCTCCTTGAAACCCTAACACTTCTCTTTCTTCTTCATATTTCTACTTTACTGTGACTTTTTGCATAGGTTCATACTCTCGTTAAAGTGGGGGCTAAATGTAGCATCGTAAATTGTAACCTTGTATAATTCTGGTGCAGGAGCACCTACTTAGTTCTATGCCTCAATGAGGCCAAGTTGAGTATTTAATGCTTTGGATAGGTATTAAGGTCATGAATAAGGTATAAAAAAACATTTCTTATGGATTTGATTTAGTTTGTGTGTTTGAAATTCATTTGGTGTCATTAGTCCAAAAATTGTCAAAAAATCAAAATCATGTTGTCATGAGGACTCCAAGATGTAATGAACCTTCCATGGAATTATTGTTGATTTAAGTAGGATGGTATTCATGTTTTAATAATTTTCAATTCATTTTAGGAATCTATGCAAAGTTTGGAGGCCTTATGTATCAAAATGCAAAAGTTAGTCATTAAAAGTTGTCAAAAATGTCAATTACACACAAAGAAAGTTGTCTTCATGCCTTGAATGGTCATGAGTAGTTTAAAATGAAGTTTTTATGGTTAGGGTGGTTTTTTTGGGTCTATTAAAACTTTTCAAACCTCTGTGGAGGGGTTGTTGGTCATTGTATGGTGAAAAGAATCAATAAAATTGGAGATTTCTGCACTTTTTTCTCAATTCTACCACGTGACAGTCTGAAAATGCTCATTTATCACCATTTAAACTTATTAATTTGCCTTTGAAGTTTATTGGGAATTTAAGGGTAGTGAATCCACTTCCATTTTCCTTTTTTTTCATTCCATTTCATGATGTTTTGATCAAGTTCTAGCAATTTTTTAAAAATGCACTCAAAACCCTACCTAGGGTTGATAGCGAACAATAAAAATGTGAAACTCTTTTGTCTTTCATTACTAGACCACCAAAATGGGTGGAACCATGTATTTTAGTGTTATATTTCATTTTATATTGGCTTCAAGTATCCATGATTCAACTGGCATGTGTTGGGGATGGATATAAAGACTGAAATCTATGTCTCAATCTGTCATGGCAGTGGGTTTTGGAGAATTTGAATGGATAGGGTACAAGGGATGTTTCATTGAAGGTTGTTGAGTGTTAGTGGGGTGTGTGAGGGTGTAACAAGTTTATGCTAAAAATTATTCACCCTTGATCAAGCCAAAGTGTCAAAGGTTTTGTTGACTCTTCCCAAACTTGTGTATGATTATCATAACATGACAGTGGACGAAGCTTATACATATTTTGCAAAGTTAAACCGATTGATGGGTTTGGTGTTGGGGTTGAATCTTAGAGAGATATTAGGGAGGTTACCCATCTTCCTAAAGTGTATTTGGAGGGTTAAAAAAACAAGGAGTGGATCATTGAAGTATGACTATCCTAAATTTGTTTTTGTCCCTATGAATAGTGTTAAGACAACAGGGTGTTATGTTGCCTTCTAGGCTAGATGGGAGGGTTAAGATTTGTGTTTTTAAAATGGGAGAGAGAGTCAATTATGTGACCTTGAATACCATTGGGTTGGTGTGTGCCTAATTGGTATTGGGAGTTGTCTACAAGCAACTAAGAGTCCTGAGTGGATAAGGACTTTCGGAGTGAGATTTTGTGAGTTGATATAATTCAAGGGTTGAAAGATCTCAAGATGTATTTGGAAAGATGAATGTGCCTAGGATGATGTGTGTCAGCATTTTAAAGAGGGTATATGAACATGGAAGAAAATTTGGGGTATTGGAGCCATTAGAGGGGCTAATAACCTTGTGAGGCTCCTATCACTTGTGAAGGGTAAACACCTATTTGACTAGGTAAGTTGGGAGAAATAAATCTCCCTAATTGGTTGATATTGTTGGATGATTTGCATCATATTTGTATCAGAGAAAGGAAGTAGGTCCCTAAAGAAGATAGTTGGGATTTGAGAGAAGAGTGAGTAGGGGGTTGAAGACAAGATGTCTCCTAAGAGTGTGGATTGCTAGAGAGTTGCAGGAGTTGAAGGAGAAGAATGCAAGGTTGTAGAAATCCTACAATGGTGTGATGGCAAGGCTTAATGCCTTAGAAATAATCAAAGAATGAATATTGATACAGGAGATGTGAGTGACGAGGAAGAAGAGGAGTTACAAGAAGTACAAGAGGAAGAGCAGATAGATCTTGAAGAGCAGCGGACACTCATATTGTTAAAGGCAATGAAAGGTGATCAATACAAAACGAGAGTTGACCTACCTATGTATGGTGGGAATCTGAATGAAGAAGAGTTACTTGACTGGATTGTAGCCATGTACACTTATTTTTAGACTGAAGATGTACTTGATGATCAGAAGGTCAAGGTGGCAAAGACCAAATTGAAGGGACATGCACTTCTATGGTAGAACTATGAGCAAGTGGAGAGAAGAAAGAAAGGCAAAGCCAAGATCATATCTTGGGACAGGATGATTGCAAAACTTAAAGGTAAATTTCTTCCTAGAGACTATGAAGTTCAATTGTTTAAGAAATTGCAAAGTTTAAAATAGAGGGATTTAGATGTGAAGGCATATACTGATGAGTTTTATAAGTTGAGTATAAGAGTAGGAAGGGATGAAGATGAAGTTGAGAAAGTGGCTAGTTATCTTGGTGGCCTTAGATTCAATATTCAAGATGAATTGGTTGTTTCTTACCCAAGAACTGTGGAAGAGTGTTTTCAATTAGCTATCAGGGTGGAGGAAAAGATAAAGAGAAGGCAAGAGAAGTCTACCAAAGGAAAAGGAAGCGATGGAAGAGGAATAGGAATTTTCTCTACAAGAAAACAATATCACGAGGATCAAGAAGAATCAAGTAAGGGTAAGGAGCAAGGTGCTGATATAAGAGGTGGATTTAAAGGATCAAGAGGCAGATTTGGAAGAGGGGGGAACTCCATTGTCTTTACTGGTAGATGCTACAACTGCCAGGAGATTGGGAACCCAACATTTAAGTGTCCCGAAAAGAAAGGTTCCTCAACTAGTGGTGGTGATAGAAGAAGTGAAAAAAGGATCCACTATGTGCAAGAAGAGGAAGATGAGAGTGTTAACTCTCCAATCGGATGTGTTGATCCTAAAGTAGGGAAAAATTTGTTCATGGCAAGGAAAAATTTGTTGCAGGCAACTAAAGAATGGAATATGAGCCAAAGGAGGAATTTGTTCAGAACTACATGGAAGTGCAAAGGTAAAGTATGTAAGATGGTCAGTGATTCAAGTTCACAAGATAATATGGTGTCTAGTGAGATGGTGACTAAGTTGAACTTAGATAGACTAGCACATGAATCACCTTATCAAGTTTCTTGGGTAAATGATAGTCAAACTCTCTTAGTGAATGAGCAAGCTTATGTAGATTTTTAGATTGGTGACTACAAGGATAAGATTTTGTGTGACGTCTTACCTATGAATTGTTGTCATGTGCTTTTGGGAAGACCTTGGCAATTTGACAGGGAGGCAATATATGGTGGTTGTGAAAACACCTATCTTATAAAAAAGGATGGAAAAACATTCAAACTAACTTGTTTGTAGGAAGATGAGAAGGTTAAGGGTACGAAAAAAGATGGTGATGTTTGGTATGAAGGAACCTATCAAGAGTGAGGAGGTTGAAGCCATTCAAAGGATTGAGAACACTGAGGCAACCATGTTTCTTGAAGGAGTGATGATTGGAACAAGCATGTGTTTTTTTAGAGGAAAAAACCAATCAAGAAACATAGATTGTAGGTATAGAAGGTCTGGTTCAGAGAGACAGAGTTGACAATGTGGTGGAAAAGGTGCAAGTACAAGCGCCTCATGGCACCTCTTGGTGTGAACTAAGCATGAAAATGATTTGAAATCCTTTATTGTCTGATATAAATTTGTGTTCTTCTGTGTATCCTTTTGTTGCAAGTATCCTAGGGGTTCAACAACAACATGGAGTTTGATTTTACTCATGGGACATGAGTTTCCTCATACAGGGGTGTATGGTGCAAGAGCACCTAATTGGTTCTATGCCTCAATGAGGCAAAGTTGAGTCTTTCATGAATTGGATAGGTATTTAGGTCATGAATAAGGTATAATAAACCATTTCTAATTTATTTGAGTTAGGTTTGTGTGTTTGAAAGTCATTTGGTGTCATTAGTCCAAAAATTGTCAAAAAATCCTATATATGTTGTCATGAGGAATCCAAGATGTAATAAGACTTCCATGGAATTATTGTTGATTTAAGTAGGATGGTATTCATTTTTTAATAATTTTTAAGTCATTTTAGGCATCTATGCAAAGTTTGGAGGCCTTATGTATCAAAATGCAAAAGTTGTCATTAAAAGTTGTTAAAATGTCAATTACACAAAAAACAAGTTGTATTCATGCCTTGAACAGTCATAAGGAGTTTTAAATTCATTTTGTATGGTTAGGGTTGTTTTTTTGGGTCTATAAAATCTTTCCAAACCTCAGTGGAGGGGTTGTTGGTCATTGTATGGTGAAAAGGATCAATAAAATTGGAGATTTCCGCACTTTTTTCTCAGTTCTACCACATGACAGTCTGAAAATACTCATTTATCACCATTAAAACTTATTAATTTGCCTTTGAAGTTGATTGGGAATTTAAGGGGAGTGAATCCCCTTCTATTTACCTTTTTTTCATTCCATTTCATGTTGTTTTGATTAAGTTAAAGCAATTTTTTAAAAATCCACTCAAAACCCTACCTAGGGTTGACAGTGAACAATAAAAATGTAATACTATTTTGTCTTTCATTACCAGATCCCCAAAATGGGTGGAACCATGTATTTTAGTGTTCTCTTTCATTTTATATTCTCTATAGGTCTCCATGATTCAACTAGTATGTGTTGGGGATGGATATAAAGACTGGAATTTGTGTCTCGGTCTGCCATAGCAGTGGGTTTTGGAGAGTTTGAATGGACAGGGTGCAAGGGAAGGTTCATTGAAGGTTGTTGAGTGTTAGTGGAGTGTGTGAGTGTGTCACAAGTCTATCCTAAACATTATTCACCCTTGATCAAGCCAAAGTGTCAAAGGTTTTGTTGACTCTTCCCAAACTTATGTATGATTGTCATAACATGACAGTGGACTGAGTTTATACATATTTTACAAAGTTAAAATGATTGATGGGTTTGGTGTTGGGGTTTAATGTTAGAGGGATATTAGGGAATTTACCC
This sequence comes from Cryptomeria japonica, assembly GCF_030272615.1. Taxonomy (NCBI): domain Eukaryota; kingdom Viridiplantae; phylum Streptophyta; class Pinopsida; order Cupressales; family Cupressaceae; genus Cryptomeria; species Cryptomeria japonica. The sequence goes on from NC_081410.1 coordinate 157,386,290, forward strand.
ATATTTATCAAGTGTATTTGGAGGGTTAAAAAACAAGGAGTAGATCATTGAAGTATGACTGTCCTAAAGTTGTTTTTGTCCTTGTGAATAGTGTTAACACAACAGGGTGTTATGTTGCCTTCTAGGGTGGATGGTAAACTTAAGATTTGTGTTTTGGAAATGGGAGAGAGATTAAATTATGTGACCTTGAATACCCTTGGGTTGGTGTGTGCCTAATTGGTATTGGGATTTGTGTCTACAAGCAACTAAGAGTCCTAATTGGAGGACTTGTGGGAGTGAGATTTTGTGAGTTGGTGTGATTCAAGGGTTGAAAGAACTGAAGATGTATTTGGCAAGATGAATGTGCCTAGGATGATGTGTTTTATTAATTTAAAGAGGGTATATGAACATGGAAGCGACTTTGGGGTATTTGAGCCATTAGAGGGGCTAGTAACCTTGAGAGGCTCTTTTCACTTGTGAAGGGCAAACACCTATTTGATTAGGTAATTTAGGAGAAAGAAATCTCCCTAATTGGTTGAGATTGTTGGATTATCTACATCAAATTCACACCTTATATTTTTGCTCCTACTTTAGATTTTCCTATCTTCATTGCCCCTAGGCCCGTTTTGACCCCTTTTTACTCCAATTTTGATGTGACCTAATTTTACAGTTGAGTGGACACCATTCTGGGGCTATACCTTCTTATTTGCTAGTTTGTTTGTCCTATTTCTGGAGGACAAGGGTTTTGTGGTGCCCCTTTTTATACCAAGTCTCCCCTACCACCCTATTCCTCCTTAAATAAGACCCACTCAAATATGGGCAAGCATTTACCCTCCTCAATGAATTTTGGTCCCCGTTGCTCAACTTGACTATTGGAGGTCAACATAATTAGTGTAGTCACACAAATCTGTCCAGCTTAATTAAATAAATATTCGCTATTTATTTGATTAAAAATCCACTAGCCATCAGTTAATTAAATTAATATTTAATTAATTCATCTCCAAACATTCTTCTATTAATTAAATAAATTATTCAATTTATTTTAATTAATTCATTAAATCAAATTCAAATCAATTAAATAAATAAAATCTATTTATTTAATTAAAATCCCCCTATTCCTCTTTTAAATGAATTAAATAAAACATTTATTTAAATCATTATCCCCACCCCACTTGCATTTTCCTACAAATGCAACTTGCACACATTTATTGAAATAAATGAATTTTATTTTTAAATCCTATTTTCCCTCACCCACCAAATCCACTTGCAAAAATCTAATCCCCTTCTAGATTCTTCTAACCCCTTCCTAATTAGCCTAATCCATCCCCTAATTATTGTCACATTCCTAAGCAAAATGGAGTCACTTCTCAAAGACTCCAAAGTCTTTGAAAAGCATTTAATGTTTTGTGTGTTCAACAAATTAACCCCCAAAGTTTTCCAAGACCACTAATGGCTCTTACATGACCATTTATGGCTCTTACATAACCATTTATGGTTATTTCAAACTTGTCCCCCCAAACATTTATTGTTTTGACCATATTCATCCATTTCACATTTGCACAAGAGTCTATCCATTGGATAAAAGCTTTATTCTTTGAATAAAGAGTTTATTCATTCAACCAACCTTGACTTTAACTCTCAAAGTCATGTCAAGCATTTAATGCTTATTCCCTCCCCTCTCAACCTATCTCACATTGACACTTGTCATCCTAGGATTGGGTTGAAAGCCCTCACATGGATCTGAAATCATTCAATCCTGACCCTTGTTGAGATTGCTCAATCTCAACCATCCATTGCTCCATTTTTTCTATAAATAGAGCCCATTTCTTCATAATCCAGATCCTGAAAACTTGTATGCATTTAAGCTATAGGCATTTTAAGAGAGCATTTTAGCATAGCAAACTCCTATATTGTCATTTTGGTTAAAATAAATCATTTTAGTATCAATAGCTTAATATTAGCTTCTTTATTTACATTTAGAGCAATATTTCAATCTCAATCCTCCATAAGCATCCATAGTGCAAAAAGCTGTTGAGAGCTACTCTATTTTGGAACTTGGAGAGGAGAGGAACAAGGGAGAAGGAGCTAAGAGAATGCTAAGAGGTATGTGGAGATGCCTCATTATCTTTGTTTCATTAGTTAGATATATTAGCATGATTTTAGTGTCTCTCTTGATATGCCTGTTTAGATTAGTTTTTGATTGAATAACACTAACGGTTTCTTGTGTGTCTTGTGTTATTTATCTCAAACTAACCTTGTCCATTTTGTAGGGCATCATTTGGTGAACCCGACGTGAATCGAAACACCAAAAATATCATTTTTTTAAAAAACTAACATGTCTGAATGTTGAAAGTGTCACACAGGTTGCGATTTGGCACTATTGAACTCGTTCTAGCGCTATCGACACTTATGCTTTTAGCGCTATTGTTCTTACAATAGGACTATTGCCTCAAGTTCAGCGCTTTTGGAACCATTTTGGCGCTTTTGACGTTGTTTTGGCGCTATTAACCCTTTTTCAGCGCTTTTGCCTCTCTATCTTTCCCCTTCTTTTAGCATTTTTGTGTTAAATAGTGCTTCTGTTCAAACACAGACTAGCGCTATTGTAACAGAATGTCGTAAAAATCACCTTGTAACCAAGGAAAATGAAAAATTTTAGGCTTGCGGAAGCCCCCCTTGGACATAGATTTTACTAACAATTTGTTGTTTGTGCAAGTTTAAAACTCACCATAAAAAAAATCACAAACTTGTCTTTTGGTGCTTTTAAAACTTGAACATACAAAATTTCATTGCTTTCTAGTTAGGGTCACTCGTCTTTTGGTGCATTAAAAACTGAACAAAACAACTTTATTTTTGCAAGTTAGGAAACCAACTTTGTTTTGGTGCTTAAAATCAACAAAACAAGATTTATTTTCTTGCATCAACTTAAACAAATTTACAAATCAACACTTTGTTTTGGGCAATCTAAAAAGAACAAGCCATTTTTCCTTCAAGCTCAAAAACAAGTTTACTTCAAGCAAAACGTGCTTTTTGTTAAGTTGACTAGGACTTCCCATTTCTAGATTACAACATATTGCCTTTGAAGTTAAAAAGAACATCATGATTGTTGGAGCAACATCTCCAAAATAGTTAGATCACATTGCAATGGTGGATTAAAAATAACAAGTATTTTTCATGTTTGGCACACTTGTGCAAAAAGTCGATCGAGTGGTCCTACCTCTAACACACACTATCCTCTCCCTTGGCTTTTGTGGTCCTAGGTGCAAGAGAAAAGTGTTAGTAACACTCAAATTTTATCTTTGTAAGAGAGGCCTGCCAAGGGATCGATACTCTTGGGAACGACCTCGAGCGGTAAATCCTTCAAGCCGCTATAGAAATCAGGTGAGAGCGAAAGCTGTAGCCTTAGGTATAGCTGTTCCTACAGTGTAACTGGCCGAAAGGACAAATGGGCCCCACCACCAGTTACAAGGCTCTTAAGTGAGGTACTGCAGAATGAACTTATGTCCAAAAACATTGAACATGACTAAACACCTTTAAGTAGTAGCCCACCCATTCTATTGATTGAGGATGTTTGCGATATAATTTAGTGCAAGAGCATAGATGGTTTTGCTCCCAAGATACTCACCATACTTATTTCCTTGAGTAGAAACATAGCTTTTTGAAAAGTCACTTGTGGCTTGATAAAAGTGGTGACTCCCCCATCATAGGGATCATCTATTTGTTATGCTCGTGCAAGACTTAGTATATCACATCCTTACCTGCCAAGGCGGGATTCATAAGGTATGTATTACCAAAGTCGAAGAAATATCAAGATGTGGGCTAAATTTATCACAACTGGCCATTTGACCTTAGGGATAAAAAGTGTTTGAAGTGTGTTCTTTTTAAAGACCAAGTGCAAATTGAGCCGACTTCAGGCTTTGGAAATACACCTTAAAATACATCTAAAAGAAGGGTCATATACAAGTCCAAGGATTGGGTTGATCTAGACCCATACTCATTTGTGCCTTTTTTAGGCAACATTCTTGTGTTTGTGAGCTTGCTTTGTTTTCTTGTCAAAGAAAAATCAGAAAAATCACTTCCAAAAACAAAGTATTCATCCAACCAAACATTTCTCAAAATAACCAAACACATCAAAAACAAAGTGCAAACAACAAAAGTATCAAAAATTTATGACCATTCTTCACATCTTGCGAAAGAAGAAGCGTCATCAGAATATCAACTTGAAAAGAAGACCATTAAGCTCAAAGGCTTTGATCAAAAGGAGGAAATTCTTCTATATAAATAGACAAATCTTTGTCTCACATAGAATTTTTCTGCGTCACATGCGTCTCTACCTTCAAGGCAAAACAAACGAATTTGATTCAGAGACATTGAACCACAGAGCTTTTATGCAATATAGAGCTCTGAGTTATCACAAAAACCAAGGAGGTAAGATTAATCCCAACTTTCTCCCAAACGTCTGTATCACATACAACACAGTTCGAGAAATTACATCAACACCCGAAAGGGAAGAGGTAGAGTTTGTCCCATTTGTGACACAAAGCTTTTATTGAAGTTAAAAAAAAATTAAAAAAAATTTCATCCATTATCTTACTCATACATCATCACTTCATCATCAATCCGTTCCAACTCTCAAAACATTAAGCGGTTCTTGCTCCAAGTTCTCTTTTTAGATATTGCTTGAATCAAATGCATCACATCACTTTTTAGATTGTTTCTACATCTAGGATAAGCTCATCGTAAGAGACACATCTATGCAGGTTAAAACTAGTTTATGAGTGAATCCTCTCATTACTAGGTAGTTCAATCTGTAACACATCTCAGATTTCTCTACACCTTATCACATCCAAACTTATCAAACAAACAAGCAATTCAAAGAAGGAATTTCGGTTACATCCACCTTAAAAAGTGCTAGAGATCCATGTGCAACACAATTCACCAACCATCAATCTCTCATTTCATCAAAAACTCATCATCATTTTCACACAACTTCAACAAAAGCTTGTAAGCAAAATGGGTCAAACCCGATCATAGTCAAGGCAATGAGAAATAGAAATGGAAGAAGTAGAAGAGGAAAATCTCAATGAATTTCAAGAAGCACTTGGAGGAAATGCGAATGACGAAAACCCAAGTACTCCTACTCCTGCAACAATAGAAAGGGCTCAGCATAACCCTCTCTTTAACAAACTGTTCGACGAAATACTCAAGAGCAATGCGGATGCTCACTTTTTAAAGCTCGCTCAAGAAGAAGCAAAACTCCCCTCTGACTTTGGTCTTGCCCAATTAAGACAAGCATCCAAAAGACAATGTCGCCATGAAGAGGAAAGAGGTAGAGATCCCATCAGATATAACATTCCTCGAGGTAACCCACCACCTCCTCCTGCAAATGAAATGGAGATGTTGCGACAACAAGTCGAGAATCTCGCCCAACAACTTCATAGTAGTGTCAATACTAACCAATTCTCACTCAATGACATCTGTCCCTATTCTTTTGATAGGAATCTTTATATGCCACCCTTTCCTCGAGGATTCAAAACACCCAAATTTGAAAAATATAGAGGAAAGGGGGATTCCCGTGATCATGTCAGAGAATTTCATTCTGCTTGTCTCGAAGTGGCATATGAAGACACATACCTAATGCACCTTTTTCCCCAAAGCTTGGGAGGAACAACCACATCATGGTTTTCTCGACTACCAGGTGGCATTAGAACATTTGAGGAACTCATCCAGAAGTTCCTAGCTCATTACTCTCATAACATTGAACACGACATCACCATGGCTGATCTGTGCAACACTAAACAAAAACTAGGTGAACTATTCTCAGTATTCCTGCAACGATGGCGTCAAATGTCTAGCAGACGTTCTCTTCAGTTATCTGAACGAGAACTAGTGGAAATATTCATTTCCAACTTAAACGAAGAAATGGAATTTCACCTGGATGTCAAAGACATAGACTCTTTTAATGATATGATCACCAAGGGTTTGAAATGTGAAAGGGCACTTATCAAGAAAGGACTCATCAAAATCTTTAATGAACCAAAAGATGGTCCTCGCCCACACTTCAATAGCGATAAGCCAAGCTTCTGGAATAAAAACAAGAATATCGTCAACGATGGGGTTGTGGATGCCCGAACTATCCAAAATGTACAACCTGTGGTTCAGTTTGCAGGACAAAATCCTCCACCTCAGAATAACACAAATGATCCTTCCAATCAAGGTCGCATCACATCTCACGATGAACCTAGACCTCATCAGCAAAAACAAAAATGAACATACACTCCCTTAGGGGAACCCATTGAAACAATATTGTGACAACTCATTTCTCAAAATTTGGTCACTCTACCTAAACTATCAAACTATGAGCCTCAGGTCAAACCGGCATGGTGGAGAGATACTGAACACTATGAATTCTATCAAGGAAGAGGACACAAGACAAGTAATTGTCACCGATTAAAAGATCTTATTCAGGATCTTATTGACCGAGGAGAAATTGAAATTGAAGGGCATGTCCCAAAAACAACCAATAATGATCATCTGATGTTCAAAAATCCACTTCCATCACAAGATCAAAGGGGTCCTTCTACTTCTAGGCAAGGCACTGATACCACTGATTATACACAGGCTGTGTATAATTACACTATAAATCACCTGTATGATGCCAATGAACAACTTGCAACTATAACCTTCAAAAATCCCAACTCAAATTGCAATGTTGTTACATGTCGCGGCAAAGTTACCATAAAGGCAACTCCACAAGGCACCACCTCCATCCCAAAGCAGTACAATCTTGTGGAACAATTAGACAAAACCCCTGTGCTTATATCCATTTTAGAGCTTTTGCGCCTATCGCCCTCTCATAATATATCTTGGATCAAGTACTCCAAGAGGCGTCAGTCCCTACAAATCTGAATACAGACCAATTTCAAGCCATGGTTGGAAGTCTAAAGTCATCACCTTGTCTCACTTTTTCCGAAAGTGACAACTCTTCCTTCCAGCAACCTCATAACGCTTCACTACACATTGAAGGCTTTATCAATCAGCATAGGATCAAACGAGTCTTGATAGCTAATGGAGTAGGCCTAAATATTTGTACACTACAGTTGGTCACAGCATTGGGATATGTAGTAGAATCAGTGGATCCTCGTAAGAAGATCACAATCAAAGCCTATGACGATGTAAAGCATTCCTCCAAAGGAGCTATGGTACTACCAATTCGAGTAGGCCCCGTGATAAAGCACATCATCTGTCAGGTTCTAGACCTTCCTCTGCCATACAATCTATTATTAGGAAGACCTTGGATACATGCCATGCAAGCCGTTCCATCTACTTACCATCAATGTATCAAGTTCCCACATAACGGTGTAGAGATCACAATTCTGGGCGATGCAAATCCCTTTGCGTCCTGTCATAATATCAACCATCAACCAGAGATTACCGTTCCTAATAATAGAGAAGCCATTTCCTCCACATCATATATAAGTCCCGCCTCTCTTTCCAGTTCAAACACCACTATACCAAAGCAAGAAAAGCTTAAAATGAAAATAGCAGAGGAAGGTCCTGGGGAATACAACTTGAGTCAACTCTTTTGTGTGGGACAAATGCCCACTTCTCCTAGAACACATGGTAAACCACAACAGTTACTACAACAGCCACTAATCATGCCCACATGTGCTTTGATGCCTTTCATCCTTGGAAAAAGTCAAGAAGAAGAAACCCAAGATAAGGACTTAGCGGAATGGATCTATAAAGATCCCATCACCACTGATATACCACAAGTTAGACTTCCTATGGATTAGTATGGCAAAGGCCTCCTCATTATGCAAAGAATGGGATATGATGGTCAGAGTGCTTTGGGATATTGCAAACAAGGACGACATGAACCTCTACTACCGGAATTAAAGCCCAAAGATAATACAGGCCTAGGCTTTGAAAAGGAGATATTTTCTAAACTCAAATTCAAAGGAAAACCCAGCAAACCATTATGTCAGCCTACTACAAAAAGGACACCTTTCATTATCAAAGCAACATTGAGCACCATCACAACTGCCCCACCGAGGCTCAGAATACCAACACAACCATCACCAATGCCACTCATCCCACCAAATGAACCCGTAATCCCATCAGTAGCACCATTAGCAGCAGCAACTGTATCAGAACCCGCAGCAACATCTATGGCACCAGCAGTTCCAGCAGAAGCCACTGAGTCAATAGTACCGATACTCCCGGTACCATATTCTTTTATCCCCATCAATCTTCCTGCAGCACAAATCACTACAAAGGTACATCAACCAATCACACCTGCAGTATTTAACTCAAAAGACATCCCAGTATGGTATAGTAATCGGATGCTGGAAAGTGACTCAAAAACCGACTCACGTGAGTGGGAATTTGATTCTGTATAGCTTAACACTTCAGATGAGGAAGACACATCACCACCTCCACCATGCAAAGACATCCCTGTTTACGGAGAAGCACAGATAAAGACCACTTGGGTTCCTGAACTGGAAACATCTTCCACAAACCCTACGTCTCATCCTATGCCTGATTCTGACAGGGAGAGTACCATTAATGACCTTCACCATAACGTCTTAACCCTCACTGATATAGCTAGCGCACTTAACCTAATCGATGAAGTAATTCCCATTATCCACCCTGAACTCATCGAATGGAACCAACCAAATTCCCCATGCCTTGACTTTTTCCAAAACGATGAGGCCATCATTGACTTTTTGGAATTAAGGGATAACCTACCAAGTAGGGATCGCAAAGCTGGATTCGCCATTGAACTTAATAGCGCAACATACTTCGGGGCGGATGCCAAACCTTTCAGCTGCAAAAATATAACAATAAAACATGGATCTTCTAGTGAAAACCACACCGTGGCACTGTTTGATTCAACAAAAGTAAAAAGAAAGAGCGTATCCAACGGTGAAAACCTCTCTGAGGCGCCTGAGGATGAAGGGTTTGACATTCTCCCTGCTAGTGCACAACAAGAACGATCAACGATTCTCATCGAGGAAACCAAAGAATACAATGTGGGGACTCCTGAAAATCCTCACCTCATACATCTGGAATCTCTTCTCACTCCAGAGGAACAGCCTAAATTCATAGAGTTCTTTCAAAAGCGTCAGATCAACTTTGCATGGTCATATGCAGATATGCCTGGGCTTGATCCTGATTTAGTCATGCATCACCTCACCATCGCAGAAGGAGCCAAACCTGTCAAGCAAAAGCTTCGTAAGATTCATCCTCAAATTGCAGTGCTAGTCAAAACAGAACTCAAGAAACTCCTAGATGTTGGTTTCATTAGACCAATTGATTATGCAGAATGGATCTCCAATATTGTGCCTATCGGCAAACCAAAAGGGGGCATCCACATTTGTACTGACTTTAGAGATCTGAATAAGGCCTGTCCTAAGGATGATTTCCCCCTAACAAATATTGACATCATAGTGGATTTGACAGCCGGACATGCCATGCTTTCACTCATGGATGGCTTTTCAGGATACAATCAGATAAAGATCACACCAGAAGATCAACATAAGACAACCTTCACCTATCCATGGGGCACATATTGCTGGAATGTAATGCCTTTCAGTCTCAAGAATGCAGGAGAAACCTATCAAAGAGCAATGACCACCATCTTCCATGACATGATGCATACTATGATGGAAGATTATGTTGATGACTTACTAGCAAAATCACTTACCAGAGAAGGGCATCTCCACATCTTAGATAAAATCTTTGATAGACTGGAACAATACCATGTTCGACTCAACCCCAAGAAATGTGTCTTTGGAGTAACCTCTGGGAAACTTCTAGGACACATTGTCTCAAGCAAAGGCATTGAGGTCGATCCAACAAAGGTTAAGGCAATCATGGACATGCCACCACCAAATAATATCAGTCAGCTAAGGACATTACAAGGGCGGCTTCAATCCATCTGAAGATTCATTGCACAATTGGCTGATAAGTGTCACCCATTCACACACCTGCTACACAAGAACATCCACTTTCAGTGGGATGCCCGATGCCAGCAAGCATTTCAGACACTTAAAGACTATCTCATGAATCCACCATTGCTGATGCCACCAGATCCAAGTAGACCGTTGTTACTCTATATCTCAGCAACAAGTACAACATTGGGTGTACTACTGGCAGAAGGAAGAGAGTGTGTTGTTTACTATATCTCTTGCACACTGGTGGTCTATGAACTCAATTACACACCTATTGAGCGAGCTTGCCTAGCAGTAATCTTAGCAGTCACTAAACTGAGGCACTATCTGTTAACACACAAAATACAACTCATTGCAAAAATTGATCCACTCAAGTATTTACTCAGCAAAGCAGCATTGACAGGTCGCTTGGCCAAATGGGTGATGATTCTAAGTGAATTTGACATCGAGTACGTGGACCGTAAAGCTATCAAAGGTCAGGTCATTGCAGATCAGTTGGCCGATGCACCACTCATAGGCGAGCATCCTCTCATTTCCAATTTTCCAGATGAAGAGATATTCATGATCACAACAGCACAACCATGGAAACTATACTTTGATGGTTCATACACTAGGCATGGCTCGGGGGCAGGCATTCTTTTTATCACACCTCAAGGTGACCACATCCCGAAGTCTTACAGACTCACATTTCCATGCACTAACAACATAGCAGAATATGAGGCCTTGATCACAGGACTCAGGCTAGCCGTACAATGGAAATTACAAGAACTACAAGTATATGGTGACTCACAACTGGTCATTCGACAAGCAACTGATGAATATCAGACCAAGGATGATAAACTCATGCCATATAAGCAAATGGTGGACACTCTAAAGACATCATTTACTACTATCACTTTTGAGCAGATACCAAGAGATCAGAATCGAGCTGCTGACGCTATGGCCACCATCGCATCTCTACTAGATCTTCCACAGAATTCAACACACTATGAGTTCTTGGTAGAATAGCTTTGGATCCCCGATTATGATATCCCCGAAGCTGAAATGATATGTTGCCTTGTCGGTTCTGAATCCCCATGGTATGGTGAGTTCTACACCTATCTTCGCGATCACACCCTTCCTCCCAACCAATCGAATAACCAACGTAAAACCTTCATTCGCCAAACTGCTCGATATACCATTATTGCCAAAACCCTATACCGACGCGGTCTTGATGGTACTCTCCTTCGATGTCTGGAACAAGGTGAGATAACAAAGGCTTTGGAAGAAGTCCATGAAGGAATTTGCGGGACTCACTCAAGTGGTCCGTCACTAGCCAAGAAACCCCTGCACAATGGATACTATTGGCCATCTATGGAAAAGGATTCCTACTAATTTGTCAGAAAATGCAAGAAATGTCAAGTTCACGATGACCTGATACATGCACTAGCCCAGGAACTGCAACCAATCACGACACCATGGCCTTTTTGTCAGTGGGGCCTTGACCTTGTGGGTAAAATCCATCCATCTTCATCCAATGGCCATAAATTCATTATTACCGCCACTGAATATTTCACAAAGTGGATCAAAGTTGTTCCACTTACCCAAGTCACCAGCAAGCAGATCGTCTCATTCATCCTCAACTACATCATCTACCAGTATGGTGTGCCCATGTCCATCATCACAGATAACGGTCTTCCTTTCAAAAATCAGGATGTTTGTGAACTTTGTGAGAAATTTCATATCCAACACCACTTTTCCACTCCCTACTACCCACAAGGCAATGGTCAGGCCAAAGCATCCAATAAAAACATATTGAGGATCCTAAAGAAGACAGTCAATGATGCCGGTCGTGATTGGCATGTTGAATTGAATCCAGTGTTATGGGCATATCGAACTAGCATTCGAACCCCTACAGGTGCAACTCCTTATTCGTTGGTCTATGGTACAGAAGCTATCTTGCCTATTGAGGTTGAGATACCATCATTATAGGTTTCCTTGCACAATCTCATCGATGATGAAGCATATAGAGTATCTCATCTTCAGGACTTAGAGTTACTTGATGAGAAGCGACAAGCTGCATACAATCACCTCAAAGCCTATCAACAGTGCATGAGCAGAAGCTATAATCACCGAGTTAGATCTCATACATTTGAGGTAGGTGATCTTGTTCTATGCGAGAATCCTCACAACCAACCAAACAGAGAACATTAGGGCAAGTTTGAATCAAATTGGCGGGGCCCATATGTTGTCACTACTGTGTTCGGGTCCAGGGCATATCAGTTGGCTACATCAGAAGGAGAACTGCTCGCAGATCCAATCAACAGCATGCACCTCAAACGGTTTTATACCTAAGCTGTATAGAGCATCATGCTCCCCTGCATACCAGAAAATACCAAAAACATTCAGAAAAATGTCCTGAAGAAATACAAAAACATTCAAAAAAGTAAAGAAAAATCATGCATCCAAACGGTGAACAACCACTCCAGTGGCACCTTGGGTAAGTATGATGGTGAAAACCTGGCAAACAGGTGCCACTCGTAAAGGCAATGGCTCTAGTATCTTTCAGGCTCGTTGCGATCACATTCATACACACATCCATCCATCCAAACCATGGCTTGCTATTTGATCTGCAATAAAGAGATAGTACTTCATGCGTCTAGCATCCCGCTTTATCATAGTCATGTCTACACTTGGGGGCAATACCTCTCAATCTAGTTGATGGAAGTGGATTCTACATTACTGGTGATTCATTGGGTAAAACATTCAAAACTGTTTCACAAAAATCCAAAAACATTCAAAAAAATGTCTCACAAAATATCACAAACATTCAAAAAACTATTTCACAAAAATCTAAAAACATTCAAAATGTCTCACAAAAATCCAAAAACATCAGAAAACATCAAAAATCACACAAAAACATGGCAACACATTTTACATACTCATCTGTGCAGATACCAAACAAACATTGTGATATACTCCACAAAATGACCACTTATCAATCGACCACACAATCAACATCAACACTCAAAACTGTCTTCAACAAGGATGCATCCTTCCTTAATAAAACAAAGACAAGATGACATTTTCTTTGACAAGAAAATTTTGTTTATGCTATCAAATACTTGGTTGATTTATGGGATAGTTATTTATATCAGGTTCCTACAACATTATTTGTGCATCTTCGGTGCATTATTTCGATGAAGTTATGGGGCATGTACTAATGATGTCTACATGAGAAGTTCACTAAGCTATGTGATGATAGGCAAAAATACAGTCATAGATCACTACGGCTTGCTGACTACAGCGTATACCTCGACCATATGAGCATGAACCATTACCAAGGATCCTTATTCTTTAATCTTTATGTATATACTGTTTGTTTGCAGGTACAATGCTCTTCCTTTGATTCCTGCTACCTCATCCAAACTGGATAAGTGTTTTTATCTCTTAGTACGGTATGCACTTGTCTCAGGATATGATCAGCCTAAGATCAAGGAGGATGATCCAAGTCATGCATGAACGGAGATAATCCTTATCTGTTCTGCAAGCAATACTCTGGTCGACTTGACCCTTATATCAAGTCGTTTGTATTAACTTGCTATATAAAATCCATGTAAGGAATACTCGGGTCATCTTGAATCATTATGTCAAGATGCTTGTATTCTCTTCCAACATTTTAAAGCTCAATGATGAAAATAGAGCACTATGGATCGTCATCTCATCTCATCTGTATATATTGCATTTCGTTGCATTCCACCCATCCATACATTCATAATAGCTACATATCATGCATACATAGTCATAATAATGCATACTCTATTTTCCTCTTCTTCCATAGGAATGAGCCATAGGTCCTCCATTTCTTCTATCTAACATCGAACCTCCCCACCCTCCCCATCTCGATAATCAACATCACATTCCCTACATCGTTTCTCAATCAACCCAATCAAGCCACGTTCATCACCATCCATCTCTAAATAGGAGGGATTGTGTTTCCTATGCTAAGTCATCCAATAAGCCAAGCAAGTTACTCTCTCTGCACAGGTACCTTGACTCACACACACCTAGACTATCAACAGATACTCTGATCAAGTATCTTCGGGTCTCAACAGGTAATCGATTATGGTAATCCTAGACTACATCAGGCATTTATCATAATGACCTAGTCTCAACGGGGCTACCATGATTCCCCACAACCATCCATCACACGCACACACTATCAATTGATCAACCAATCAAACACAATCACATCGGACAATTACATCAATTGTCTACGTCTCAACGAGTATTTTGCTTCATATACCTTGACTTCATTGAGCAATTACATCAATTGTCTAAGTCACATCAGGTCACTTTGTTTCACTTACTCAGACTTTATCATGTCCAAGCGACCAACTGACATCAATTGTCATGCTTTGACTTGACTGGGGCAATTAAACCGATTGCACCAGATTGTCCAACCAATTTTGATCAATTGTATAGCATCAATCCAAACCCATACTACATCTGCTATGTATCTCTTGCATGACCTCAGGGTACTCGCTGACTTGTTGTTTCTCCGTATTCACCCTATTTTTCTTCCATTCTTTCACCGTTGTTGCTAATTTCTTCTATTCTACCTCCCCTCCACTTCAAATTCTTTTTCAAGAGATCGCCCAATTTTTTGAAATTTTTCGGCCCATCTCTCGAGGGGGCATACCACCCATTAAATTTACATTTTATGGGGCATTTCTTCACACCAGTTTTTCTTTCTTTGAAATGACGCGATAAAACACACCGTCTCAAAGAGGGGCAAATGTAGTCACACAAATCTGTCCAGCTTAATTAAATAAATATTCGCTATTTATTTGATTAAAAATCCACTAGCCATCAGTTAATTAAATTAATATTTAATTAATTCATCTCCAAACATTCTTCTATTAATTAAATAAATTATTCAATTTATTTTAATTAATTCATTAAATAAATTATTCAATTTATTTTAATTAATTCATTAAATCAAATTCAAATCAATTAAATAAATAAAATCTATTTATTTAATTAAAATCCCCCTATTCCTCTTTTAAATGAATTAAATAAAACATTTATTTAAATCATTATCCCCACCCCACTTGCATTTTCCTACAAATGCAACTTGCACACATTTATTGAAATAAATGAATTTTTATTTTAAATCCTATTTTCCCTCACCCACCAAATCCACTTGCAAAAATCTAATCCCCTTCTAGATTCTTCTAACCCCTTCCTAATTAGCCTAATCCATCCCCTAATTATTGTCACATTCCTAAGCAAAATGGAGTCACTCCTCAAAGACTCCAAAGTCTTTGAAAAGCATTTAATGTTTTGTGTGTTCAACAAATTAACCCCCAAAGTCTTCCAAGACCACTAATGGCTCTTACATGACCATTTATGGCTCTTACATAACCATTTATGGTTATTTCAAACTTGTTCCCCCAAACATTATTGTTTTGACCATATTCATCCATTTCACATTTGCACAAGAGTTTATCCATTGGATAAAAGCTTTATTCTTTGAATAAAGAGTTTATTCATTCAACCAACCTTGACTTTAACTCTCAAAGTCATGTCAAGCATTTAATGCTTATTCCCTCCCCTCTCAACCTATCTCACATTGACACTTGTCATCCTAGGATTGGGTTGAAAGCCCTCACATGGATCTGAAATCATTCAATCCTGACCCTTGTTGAGATTGCTCAATCTCAACCATCCATTGCTCCATTTTTTCTATAAATAGAGCCCATTTCTTCATAATCCAGATCCTAAAAACTTGTATGCATTTAAGCTATAGGCATTTTAAGAGAGCATTTTAGCATAGCAAACTCCTATATTGTCATTTTGGTTAAAATAAATCATTTTAGTATCAATAGCTTAATATTAGCTTCTTTATTTACATTTAGAGCAATATTTCAATCTCAATCCTCCATAAGCATCCATAGTGCAAAAAGCTGCTGAGAGCTACACTATTTTGGAACTTGGAGAGGAGAAGAACAAGGGAGAAGGAGCTAAGAGAATGCTAAGAGGTATTTGGAGATGCCTCATTATCTTTGTTTCATTAGTTAGATATATTAGCATGATTTTAGTGTCTCTCTTGATATGCCTGTTTAGATTAGTTTTTGATTGAATAACACTAACGGTTTCTTGTGTGTCTTGTGTTATTTATCTCAAACTAACCTTGTCCATTTTGTAGGGCATCATTTGGTGAACCTGACGTGAATCGAAACACCAAAAATATCATTTTTTTAAAAAACTAACATGTCTGAATGTTGAAAGTGTCACACAGGTTGCGCTTTGGCGCTATTGAACTCGTTCTAGCGCTATCGACACTTATGCTTTTAGCGCTATTGTTCTTACAATAGCGCTATTGCCTCAAGTTCAACGCTTTTGGAACCGTTTTGGTGCTTTTGACATTGTTTTGGCACTATTAACCCTTTTTCAGTGTTTTTGCCTCTCTGTCTTTCCCCTTCTTTCAGCGCTTTTGCGTTAAATAGCGCTTCTATTCAAACACAGACTAGTGCTATTGTAACAGAATGTCATAAAAATCACCTTGTAACCAAAGAAAATGAAAAATTTTAGGCTTGTGGAAGCCCCCCTTGGACATAGATTTTACTAACAATTTGTTGTTTGTGCAGGTTTAAAACTCACCATAAAAAAAATCACAAACTTGTCTTTTGGTGCTTTTAAAACTTGAACAAACAAAATTTCATTGCTTTCTAGTTAGGGTCACTCATCTTTTGGTGCATTAAAAACTGAACTCCTATCAAACACACAAAAATACAAAGCCAAAACAAACTAAGCCAATATGCCATCAACAAGAAATTTTAACTCTATTGTACTCCTATCACCAAGACTTCATGCTTAAGAATTTCAATGGTCTCAGAAGGCACTTGAACAAAGAGCCATGATGAATAAAGATTTGAATGATGAATGCGAATGAAGATGTAAAATAAGAAAGCGAAAGTAAGAGAAAGCAATGGATGCAAATGATATATCATGTCCCCAAAAGATGAGAGAAGGCCATGTACTTATAGTTGTCTTCAAGGAGAAATCATGCATCAGGATGAATATGGGATAATGGAAGATCAGTGGTATAGGAGTGTGTGGTAAGGAGAGAAGATAGGTGGCAATGGGAAATGGTAAGTGGTAAGGAGTGTGTATTAAAGTTATTTATTTTAAATAAATGGAATGAAGGGAGGTGGATACATGATAACAATGAAATATATATTTATTTAATAGATTTAATGAATTAATAAAATGAATATTAATAATATAATGGAGAATGGAAAATGGATATATTATAATATAGTGAATAATATGAATAATGGATAATGGACAATAAGGGTCCACTTGGTGATTAAAAGTTTAAGATTTGAAAATGAGGACAATTTAATGGAAAATTTTATGTGTCTACAACACCAAATTCATATCCTTACAATAAGCTTCCAACTCTTGATCATTTTCTATTACTATGGAAATCCTTGAATTTTTTATTCAAGTATCATTGTTCTATAACCCTATGAATTTTTTTCTATTGTATTCTCTTCTAACAACCTTAGGCATTGACTTCTCTACTGATTCATCTATCTCATCACTAATTGCTAGGAATATTTCACCAAACACTCTCTTACCTTTTCATCACACACAAATCTCTTAATCTTGGGAATAAACTCATTTCTAATTGATTTCCTAGTCCTTATACCCCCCATATTGTGCTATCCTTTTGTTGGGTAAGTGAATAAAAATGAGGGACAAAATAAAATCAACTAAACCTAAATTTGGATGAGTAATTTTAGATAAATACACTCAAAATTTGAATATATGATAATCTAAGAACAAGAATTGCAATGCTTTCAATCTAGCCTCTAAACTACTAATATACTTAAAATTATTAAGATTAAAAGGGTGAAATGTTGAGTACACACAAAAATATTATTGTTTTTATCACTAAAATATAACATAGTATATATGATGTATGCTTCCTTATTTTTTTCATTGTGTTAAAGTATTGTTTCAAACTAGGTAGAAGAAATATAATCAAGAATGAGTATTAAAAGTTGTGTATTTTTTATATTTTTAATTATATATATTTTATAATTTTTAAAAGTGAATGGATTATAAAACTACATCATTTAACATGTGCATTACATAGCTTACAAAAAAAATAATTAAAACATATTTTTTATGCATATAGAATGAAGTGTAGAAAAGTTTTTTTTTTTTTAAATTTAGATAAGTGGATAAAAATTTATTTAAAAAAAAAATACATATGTATTTGAGGAATATGAACAAACTATTTAAAGATGCCGATAATAAATAATTTAAGTTATTCAAATTATTATAAAATTATAGGACGAGAAAGCAACGAAGTAATTTGTCATTTTAGTGGTAGTTTCATGAAATTTCATTATCAAACATGTAAAGTTGATGAGGATAGAATTCCAGCCCTTATCTTATGTTGAAAACATAAGAATACAAAAGCTAGGTCCTACCCTTAGTGGCTTGGATTCTTAAAAAATTAACTAAGGCATTGAAACACATATGTTATGTTCAATGCAAAACATAATGCGAGCACACTTCATTTAACAATTTTTTTTTTATATTTATCATAACTTCAATTTAATTCAAGATATGTAATTTATGCATCCCTTTTCCCACTAATTTGATAGTTCTGATACTAAATGTAAGTACAGATCCAATAACCAACAAGATGAGAGTGGGGGGGGGGGGTGAATCATACAAACTTAATCTTCCATAAAAACATCAGATTCAACCTCGGTAACATATACTTTAGTAATATAACCAAAACTGTTAAACATGCAAACTCAAAAGCATATAAACATCATAAACCTCATAACACCAAATTTAACGTGGAAACCCAAATAAGGAAAAACCACTGTGGGATTTCAGACCCACTAAGAAATATACTCTTCTAGAGTATGCTCGGTTAAAAGAAAATCCTGTTAAAGATTACAAACACATTGCTAGATGTGACCCGGTTAAGGGATTTCCCTCAAATCTATTAGGATCTTCACCTTGTTAGAAGTGACCTTGTTAAAAGATTTCAAACACTCAATCAGAATGTCACCTTGCTAGAGGGTTTTACAAATAAGACTATTAAGTCCACTCGGTTAAGAGATTTTCTGTCACTTTCACAAAATAACAGTAATAAAAATCTATCTGCAGCTTCACATCTAAAATGCTAAAGTAGATTCTTATTTCTTCAATACAATCTAGACATAGAACTAATCTTGTCCATCTACTCGGCTTCTATACTCTGTTATTCAAAATAGGTCTTCAAGCTTCAGTGCTCGGTAATCACTATGTAGCATCCCTGTGCATACACTTGCCCGCATACATTGTTTATCAATAGTTTCCTATTTATAAACAATTAGCTAACCGCTTAATCTCTTTGATCACATTTCCCATGATCAATCATGGACATTGGATCTTCAAACTTGACTAGGTTCAATGCATCTTTCTGTAATAACCCAAGATAATTAATTCAACAAAATTGAGTATTCTTTTTTTTTGTGTGTTTAATTCAATCATTATGTTTTATTCAATTGCATACTTTGGGTATCCATCCATTAGGATTAGGCATTCATCCATCCGGGATGAGCATCTAACCATACGGGTTAGGTAATTATCCATACGGGACATAAGATTCCATCTATCCAATACGGGATAGGCATCTACCCATACGAGGTAGGCATCTATCCAAATGGGATAGGAGATGCTCTGGCCAGAGACTTAGACTCATCGGGACCATTCGGGTCCTGAGCCACTCACTAAGTACTACACTCTTCTAATAGAAGTGCACCGAGGTCGTTGTCCTTAGGAGTAATTAAATAATATAAGCTTGAATTCCGCCTCAAAATTTGGCTTAAAGCCTCAGGAAGTCGAGCGATTCCATACGGGATTCCTTCCGAGTATGCATTGAATTTCTTTTTCCAATTTAATTATATTATCTTACAAATAGGATTCTTACTCATCCAAGCCTAGACCCCACCCACGGACGCCTGAGTATGAGGGACAACTCCGTCCCAAGACTGCCTACACACCCACTTCGGCATGAGATCAAGGCGTAAAGTATGTAGTTATATTTTCTATTCTATGGTTTGATGTAAACTGATTTGTGGGTACGCAACCCTTTCTAGGGTCAATGTCCCAGATAGTTTCTCTGCGGTTGCTACCCACGATGGTAGCGCTTAAACAAAGGCTCGAGATGGCCTATTGTTTGTGGCCTAACAACTACATCCTAACACCTATCATGAGCATCACCCTTAACCAAATTGCAAGTCACCAATATCTCTTCAAGATAAAAACAACAAATCAATTTTATAAAAGCATTTAACTTAACCATCCCTAAAAGGGTTTACTATGATTTATCTCAACGGATGTGAAATCATTTCAAGTTATCTTATTAGATTATCGATCCAAGGGGGATTACCTGCTCCTTGGATTTTAACTTCCAAGTGTCCCTTATTACTCCCCGATGATTTATAGGGGCGATGCCACAGACGTCGTTGATGCAACTTTATTAGGCGTTAAGTGCAATAGTTCAACATGATGACATTACCCGTAAGCGTGACCTAGAGGCACCGTATATATCGAATGCTGCTAGTTTTGGTTTTCCAACTTCCTTTGATTAGTTTCTAAACTAAGAGCTTATGAAAACATCATGCTTGAATATAATTATGAAATGGATGTACATAACTTAAACTTTGCGAGTTTTGGTGACACTTAAATACTATTTGAAAAAGAGAATATCATTATTCAACAACTAAACAAATTAATACATGTATTGGCATGATAATGATAATTGTGAACTTACATGCAATTGTATGAAGATAAAGAATGCAAACTAATATAAATGCCATGCAAAAGTAGCATCATTTACATACAAAATGAAGAAATGTTTATTCCTATCGTGAGACTTAATTAATTATAGAGTTACTAATTCCACATGAGTGATTAGCTTATACTTTTTGAAATTTTGGATCAAATCGAAATAATAAGACTTATTTGTTTTTAAGTGAGTCAAAAGTCATTGATCAAATAATCCAAAAAATCCCTAAGGGGATTGAGACAATAATAATTTTATGATTCCAATCTCTTACTAATTTATTAACTTTAAATTTTAATTACGCAATTATGAAGATTAACTTTAATTAAAATGATTATATATTTTTTTTAAAAAGAACTATATAAAAATAAAATTAACTTAAATCTCAATTAAAATTATAAAAAAAACCCATCGCAATTTCCAAGTGTAATGATGTATAAAAAACGCATTGTTTAAATAGTAAATGGGCTGAAATAGGGGATGGGGACCGCGGGTCCCATCACCCCCTGTGGCCCTGCATGCGCAGGCCCGTAGGGGTTGAGGGGACTCCGTGGGCCCCCCCACTCCCCTGCAAATCACTGCCATATCAGTGACCGTAGGGTAGTAGGGGGTACCGTTGTCCCTCCTCGGCAGTTACTATGACCGTCCGTTACACCATGCAGAGTTATTAGCTTTGACCACCATTAATCATCGGCGTTAATATGCATTTCGCCTTCTCTTTTTTTTCTTTTATTCGAAACGTATTTTATATATATATATATAATTTATATATCAAAGGAGTATTGACTTATGAAAATAAAACATGAATAATATAGGAAATCAAATAACTGTTTAATTTAATTTAATTAGACATAGAGAGTAGATTTTTAAACAATAAGAGTTCATTCACATGAGTGAATAACCCAGAGAGTCATTCATAGAGATAAAACAATCCAGGAAAATGAAAAGATAGATGCTTATGCTGGGGAATGCATTTTAATCTAATTTTCAATCTGAAATTTACAGAGATAAACTTATATTTTGCTTCCTCACAGAGATAAATAATCCAGAGAAAATAAATCATTTCCAGCCATGTACAAATGAAAGATAGATGATTATGTTGGTAAATGCAAGCTCATAAGGTGTATTTACAATCCATTTATCAATCTAAAATTTACAGAGATAAACTTATATTTTGCTTCCTCACAGAGATAAATAATCCAAAGAAAATAAATCATTTCCAGCCATGTACAGATGAAAGATAGATGATTATGCTGGTAAATGCAAGCTCATAAGGTGTATTTACAATCCATTTATCAATCTAAAATTTACAGAGATAAACTTATATTTTGCTTCCTCACAGAGAGTTATTCTTAGAGATAAACAATCCAGAAAGATAAAAAAAGATAGATGATTATACTGGGATTTGCAAATAAGTTAACTTATTCCTACAGGAAGATTTGATTCATTCATAGCAAGAGAAAAGAGAGCAAGATTTTATTCTTTAAGTTTAATTCACAGTGTGCATATAAAATAAGATTAATCCAATATACAACAATTAGATAAGAAACAAGATTTTAGTTCTTCAAACTAACAAAAATCCAATCTACAGCAAGGAATTGAAAGACAATATTTTAATTCTTCAAACTAATCCACAACAAAATCCAATTTACAGTAAGGAATTGAAAAAATAGATTTCAAACTAATTCAGAAATATATTAAACCAAGATTGATCTAATTTAATTCATAGAAAAAGTAAAAATGCATGATTCAAAATAAAACTAAATAAGAAGAAAAACCTGGATACTTGCAAACGAAGAATCCCCTATGAATCCTTCAATCAGCCTCCCTTGATCTTCAAACTTGAAAGAATTCCTCCAAAGAAAATCTTAGCTATTTTCAAAATGACTACTAAAGAAAAAGATTACTTGAGAGAATAATTTCTTTATGGAATAACCAACTCTCTTTTTTTGAAAACTTGTATATCTTTTGTAAGAAAAATCCCTCTATTCCACTACCTAAATTTTTAATTAAAAAAAGAGATTCTTTCCCAAGTTTTGCCCTTCATGCAAATTGATTAGACTTAGTGGGAGGAGTTACATGCAAGGTGGTGGAGAAGCCTCTAGAAGCTTCTTATTCTTCCTACAACATGTGCCATAATTTGGGTGAGGAAAATTAAATAAACAATTAAAAAAGTATATTTTCCATGTGTGTGTGTGTTTTATTATTTTTATCCCTTTATAATATTCATTCAATAGTTTATCCAAAAGAAATATAATAGAGTTTGTATTTTAAATCCAAAGGTGATAAAGGAGGGTTGTGACATCCTCCCCCCATTAATTTGTGCATCGTCCCAATGCACTTATTAAATGCATTCAAAAGAGTTTATAGTTTATGTTTAAAACAAAAAAGGAAACAACTGCTGCATCTCCTTAGTATCTTCCCACGTGGCATTCTTTTCATCATACTGGTCCCATTGCACTTTGCACTGATCAACCTCTTTGTTGCGCAATTGGCACTTGCACCTCTCCAAGATTCTGAATGGCTCTATCATTATTCCTCCCATTTCTTGGACCTATAAAGCATCCCAATTCAAAATGTGTTTCTCATCAGGTACATACTTTTTAAGAAGAGATACATGGAAGACATCATGGATTCGGCTCAATTGGGGAGGTAAGGCCAACTGGTATGCAACTAGATTAATCCTTCCCAATATTTCAAAAGGTCCAACATAACAAGGTGCAAACTTAGTCTTTTTCCCAAATCTTATGGAACTCTTGTGTGGCCTAACCCTTAGGAAGACTTTCTCTCCTACCTCAAACTCCCTTGGTGTTCTGTTTTTGTCTACATAACTTTTCTGCCTATCTGAGGCTTCCTTCAATCTTTGCCTAATTTCCTTAGTTTTCCTTTCCATTTCTTTCAACATATCTGGCCCAATAATCACTCTATCTTCAAGACTATCCCAACTCAAAGGTGTTCGACATGGTCTACCATACAAAGCTTCAAAAGGTGCCATTCCCAAAGATGTTTGATATGTATTATTGTAAGCGAATTCTACTAGAGGCAGGTATTCTTCCCATTTCCTCTGTTGATCCATACAATACATGCGAAGTAGATCCTCCATAATCTGATTTGTCCTTTCTGTCTGATTGTCGGTTTCAGGATGGTATGCGGTGCTAAAATTTAGTTGAGTTCCTAGAGCTGATTGAAGAGTGGTCCAAAACCTTGAAGTGAATCTAGCATCTCTATCTGATATGATTTTCTCCGGTATTCCATGCAACCTAAATATTTCCTTAACAAAGCGCCTAGCCAAGGTAGGTGCATCATCCGTCAGATTCCCTGGTATAAAGTATGCCACCTTAGTGAGTTTGTCAATTACTACCATTATTGCATCATGCCTAGAAGGTGACATGGGTAACCCTTGCACAAAATCCATGCTAATAATATGCCACTTGTGTTGAGGTACATCGTGCAATTGCAACAATCTAGCTGGATGTCTATGTTCTGCCTTTACTCTTTGACACTCCAAACTTTTAGCCACATACTTGACAATATCATTCTTCAACCCTTGCCAAAAGTATAACTTCTTTAGATCTGCATAAAGTTTGTTAACTCCTAGGTGCCTTGAATAAGGGGCATTGTGAGCCTCTGATAGGACTACTTCCCTTAAGTCTCCTGAATTTAGAATATAGATTATATTATTGTATCTGAGAAACCCATCTTCATCTAATGTATACCCTTCGACCTTAGGATTGGTTGGGTTGTGTTCTAAAGTCAATTTGACTTGCTCATACCATGGGTCGTGACCCTGCTCATCCATTACTTGCCTTTTGAAAGAAGTTTTGAATGTTGTTATAGTCATCAAGTGTCTCCTCCTGCTTAAGGCATCTACCACCCTATTTTCTTTCCCCTTAATATATTCAATTTCAAAATCATATTCACTTAGAAACTCTAACCACCTTCTTTGTCTGGCATTTAAGTGAGGTTGGGTAAAGATGTATTTTAGTCCTTGGTTATCTGACTTTAGCTCAAAGGGCTTCCCTAGTAAGAAGTGTCTCCATTTTTGTAGGGCATGCATAATTGTTGCCAACTCTAAGTTGTGGGGTGCATAATTGACCTCATGAGTCTTTATCTTTCTGGATTTGTAGGCTACTACCCCTTCATCTTGGACAAGTACTCCTCCTAACCCTTTAATAGAAGCATCAGTTATGACTGTGAAGTGTCCACCATTCGGATCTGGTACCTTTAGAATGGGTGCTGAAGTTAGTTTTCCCTTCAAGATTTGGAATGCCTTATCACTTTGCTTGGTCCACATAATCCTTTTGCCCTTCCTTTGTAATGAGGTGATGGGGTTTGCTATCTTAGAGAATCCTTCCACAAACCTCCTATAGTAACCTGCTAGCCCCATAAAGCTTCTTACCTCTGAAACATTCTTAGGGATTGGCCATTCTACTATCTGGATCGACTGCTATTCCTTCCTTTGATATTATATGCCCAAGGTAGTGGATCTTTTCCTCAAAGAAGGCACATTTGGACAATTTCCTATATAACTTATGTTCTCTCAACCTTTGCAAAACAATTTGTAGGTGCACTAAATGTTCCTCTTCATTTCTAGAGTAAATCAATATGTCATCCAGAAATACCAAAACAAATTTATCCAAGTAGTCATGGAGTACACTATTCATTAGGTTCATAAATGCAGCTAGGGAGTTAGTTACACCAAAAGGAACTACTGTGAATTCATAATGTCCATATCTAGTCCTGAAGGTTGTTTTCGGAATGTCTTCCTCTTTAATTATGAGTTGATGGTACCCTGACCGGAGGTCTATCTTTGAGAAAACTGCCGCCCCTTTCATTTGGTCAAAAAGATCCTCTATGCGAGGTAAGGGATACCTATTCTTTATTGTGACTTTGTTCAACATCCTATAGTCGATGCATAACCTTAAGGTTCCATCCTTCTTCTTAACAAATAAGACTGGCGCTCCCCATGGTGATACACTTGGCCTTATTAATCCCTTAGCTAAGAGTTCCTCTAATTTCATTTTGAGCTCTTGTAATTCAATTGTGTTCATCCGGTAAGGTGCCCTTGATACTGGTTCAGCTCCTGGGAGTACTTCGATAGAAAATTCAAACTTCCTATTAGGGGGTAAACCGGGTAATTCTTCTGGAAAAACATCCTTAAATTCCTTTAAGAAAGGGGTATTTTCAAATGTTGGTGTATTTTCCTCCTTTCCTTCATCAATTTCAACCATATAGATTTGGCCTCCTCCTCTCCTTTCCTTCTTTAATTGCATTGCTGAGATGGTTTCTATATTAATGGGTTTAAACTTTCCTTGGATTTTGACCCTATTCCCCCCATCATCCAAACATTCAACAACTTTGTTATAGCAATCTACATTAGCTTGATGGTCTATTAACCAACTCATTCCAATAATTATATCATATAATCCTAAGGGTGCCACATAGAGATCTACCCTTGTTTCAAACTCAGGAAATTGTACCCTTGCCCTCTGTAAACACTTAGTTACTTCCCTAGTTGCCTTATCCCCATATTGAACCATCCATGATGACTCCATTTGATTAACTCTTAATGCATATTTGTTTACTAATTCAGGTGAGATGAAACATTTAGATGATCCAGTGTCAATTAGAATTGATATTGGTTGTTCAAATAGTGTACCTGTAGTTTCCACGGGAACATTCTGGTATCTTCCTCTTTGGTTCCTAACCGCTGCATGAATCCTTTGTTGGGGCCCTTGTTGGGGTTGATTGTCCCTAATTTGTCCTTGCATCCTGGGGCACTCTCTAGCAAAATGGTTTCCCCCACACATGAAGCAACCACTTGGAGGACCCCTCCTACCTTAATTTCTAGGGGGATCATTCCTTGTTTCATTGGCCTGGGTGGATAAGTTATCCTGTTCTGCTGGTCATTCCTGTTATAGTTGCCTCTGCTATTATTGCCCCTGTTATTATTGCCCTTGTTATTATCATTTCCATTCCTTTGATATTGATTAGGAGGTGGTCTTCTTTCGGAAGAATTATTCCTCTGACCCTTGTTGAAATTATTGTTTCCATTGAATTCTTGCTTCCTTTTAAATGAGGGGTTCCCATTATAGTTCCGTCCTGCTAGTGTTTGAATCTTCCTCTCTTGCCTTAGGGACTTTTTGAGTACTTCATTCATGTTTCTGGGTCCATGCATGTCAACCTCTGCCCCTATGTTGGTATTTAGCCCCAAAATGAACTTCCTTGCTTGACCTTCTTCATCTTTCTGGTACATAGGTACATATTTAAGCAACTTGGCGAACTTATCCCAATATTGTTGAATGGATAGGGACCCTTGACATAGATTATGGAATTTTGTCACCTTCTCATCGAAGAACAATTGAGGGAGCCACCTATCTCGAAAGTGGTGAACAAATTGATCCCATGTGACCGTATCCCTGCTATACCCATTCTGTTCCTTGGTGTTGGTC
Source organism: Cryptomeria japonica (assembly GCF_030272615.1). Lineage (NCBI taxonomy): Eukaryota > Viridiplantae > Streptophyta > Pinopsida > Cupressales > Cupressaceae > Cryptomeria > Cryptomeria japonica. The sequence continues at coordinate 157,413,520 of NC_081410.1, forward strand.
CACCAATGGGCTGCCTCCCCTGTGAGTTGATAAGAACCCCATAAGGCCTTGGTTGTTTCACTAAATTCTCTTAGCTCAAAATATTTTTCCATTTCATTTAGCCAATTCTCAGCCCCTTCACCAATCTGCCTCCCATCGAACTTAGGAGGGGTGATTTTCTTTAAGTCCTTGGAGAGTTCCAATATGTTATTTTCCTTTCTATTACCCACCATATTCCCTTGATTGCTACCAGGGTTTCCATTTTTGGTACCACTTCTATTTTCAAAGTCATTCCGCCTTTCCCTAAGGTCCTGCATTGATTGTTCCAGAAAGTTGATTTTATCTCTTTGTTCAGTTAGAAGATCAATTATAGCTTGGACCCCATCTTCGTTATTTCTTCGATTGTGTCGATCCTCTTCATGGTTTTCCTCATGGTTTTCCTCATGGTTTTCTTCCCTTTGACAACTAGTACGTCTTCCATTACCCCTTCCTCTTCCTCTTCCTCTTCCTCTTGCCATTCTAGGTTTTACCTGAAAGTTAAATTATGTAGTTAGTTTTTGATTTAGGATTTTTTTTTTTTTAAAATTAATCTCTACCATTGTAAAACATTCCCTTAGTTGAATAAATTGAAGTGAGCACAAGGCCTAGATTTGAACCTTTGCTTTGATACCACATGTAATAACCCACCATAATTGATTCAAAAAAATTGAGTATTCTTTTTTTTTGTGTGTTTAATTCAATCATTATGTTTTATTCAATTGCATACTCTGGGCATCCATCCATTAGGATTAGGCATTCATCCATCCGGGATGAGCATCTAACCATAAGGGTTAGGCAATTTTCCATACGAGACATAAGATTCCATCTATCCAATACGGGATAGGCATCTACCCATACGAGGTAGGCATCTATCCAAATGGGATAGGAGATGCTCTGGCCAGAGACTTAGACTCATCGGGACCATTCGGGTCCTAAGCCACTCACTAAGTACTACACTCTTCTAACATAAGTGCACCGAGGTCGTCGTCCTTAGGAGTAATTAAATAATATAAGCTTGAATTCTGCCTCGGAATTTGGCTTAAAGCCTCAGGAAGTCAAGCGAATCCATATAGGATTCCTTCCGAGTATGCATTGAATTTCTTTTTCCAATTTAATTATATTATCTTACAAATAGGATTCTTACTCAACCAAGCCTAGACCCCACCCACGAACGCCTGAGTATGAGGGACAACTCCGTCCCAAGACTGCCTACATACCCGCTTCGGCACCGGATCAAGGTGTAAAGTATGTAGTTATATTTTCTATTCTATGGTTTGATGTAAACTGATTTGTGGGTACGCAACCCTTTCTAGGGTCAATGCCCCAGACAGTTTCTCTGCGGTTGCTACCCACGATGGTAGCGCTTAAGCAAAGGCTCGAGATGGCCTATTGTTTGTGGCCTAACAACTACATCATAACACCTATCATGAGCATCACCCTTAACCAAATTGCAAGCCACCAATATCTCTTCAAGATAAAAACAAGAAATCAATTTCATAAAAGCATTTAACTTAACCATCCCTAAAAGGGTTTACTATGGTTTATCTCAACGGATGTGAAATCATTTCAAGTTATCTTATTAGATTATCGATCCAAGGGGGATTACCCGCCCCTTGGATTTTAACTTCCAAGTGTCCCTTATTACTCCTCGATAATTTATAGGGACGATGCCACAGACGTCGTTGATGCAGCTTTATTAGGCATTAAGTGCAGTAGTTCAACATGACGACATTAGCCGTAAGCGTGACCCAGAGGCACCGTATATACCGAACGCTGCTAGTTTTGGTTTTCCAACTTCCTTTGATTAGTTTCTAAACTAAGAGCTTATGAAAACATCATGCTTGAATATAATTATGAAATGGATGTACATAACTTAAACTTTGCGAGTTTTGGTGACACTTAAATACTATTTGAAAAAGAGAATATCATTATTCTACAACTAAACAAATTAATACATGTATTGGCATGATAATGATAATTGTGAACTTACATGCAATTGTATGAAGATAAAGAATGTGAACTAATATAAATGCCATGCAAAAGTAGCGTCATTTACATACAAAATGAAGAAATGTTTATTC